>NC_053422.1:9469166-9770000 GCF_016859285.1 Xiphias gladius
GACAGTTTTATGAAACAAAGCATTGAAATTAAAGAAACTACAGAGGCGTTATTTCACACACAAAATATCTAGTAAGTTAACTGACAAGACACGTTGCACTAGGAGATAGGTGGCGTTCTACCTCTACCTAATTTTCTGATGAAAACACTGTACGCCCCATTATCCCACCATTACCACTGCACTCACCCCAGCACAGGCTAGCCTCTTTTAGCGTCTGTAACTCACGACCTGTCATTCAGCATTTCTTTCATCGGCCTTTATGAACAAATGAAGCGTGTTCGCGGGGTTTCCTTCCATACTCTAAGACAAATCGCCATCCACTGCAAAAGTTGCCATAAGAATTCGAAACATTCATGATTTTAACAGTTAAACAACGATTAGTGTGTGAGCACGGGAAAAAAACGACAACTCGCATGAAGAAACTACACGCTTGGAAGCAGAGGTACTTACGTCATCGTCACTTGGTTTCATCCACATCCATAAAGCTTTATTTTTTTTTTTTTTTTTATTTTTTTAACTTGTCTTTGTTGTAATCTCTAACTATAGCATTTGCTCCTCTGCTCCCTGCTGCTATTAGAGACATTTCTGAGGTGGCTGAGATCCCTCAACTGGCTCGTGGACTCGCCTCTACTGTCGAGCCGCGACGTTGAGCCCGCGAATGTCTGAGACCTTTGGGAAAGGGTGTTTGATAAAATCAGCCAAACGCCTAAAGACTGAATATACAACGATATAACACTGTTTTTCAAAAAAATACCATCCTTATCTAAACACAACATACTGTTGAGACAGGCTGTATTTTTAGTTATCATTGTAGCTACAAATGTCAATGGATTTTGAATTTCCCGTTTCACTTCAGATCTCTATAAAGCCCACGTTGCATATCTGTCGCTCTAGAGTGCTCCTTCATTTTCAAATGATTTTGCTTGTTTGCTGCGTAATGTTTACCATGAAGTCTTTTGCAGTAGAGCATGCCTTTCTCCAGGTTTGAGCCTGTAAGCTTCACAATGGACCACCTCAGAAATACCTTTGGCATTGTCATTATATATCAGCTGACACGTACACCGATATTAAGTCTGTCTGTTCTGAGCTTCTTCCTTCTCTCCAACAGTGCTCACCAGCCAGCACACCACAAAGGTTCTCACACACAAGCGAGCCTTCAGCGATGAAGCTAGCAAGATCACAACAGCCTTCCCTCGACCAAATCTTGCAATGGAGTCTCTCAAGGGTCAGACCATGACTCAGTCCAAGTCTTCCTTGTGTATAAATGGAAGCCATGTCTACGACTCTGAGCCATCGACTCCAAAGAGCTCAGGTACCCTCCCTTCCAAGCTGGTCCTGCTGGAGAAATGTTCCCCGCTCTCTCGGTCCCTGCAGAACCTCACCAAGAGAAGTGAGGACAAAGGTTCCTTTGCCGAGGGCCGCCGCTGGTCCTTCGACAAGATGAAGAAAGAGGAAAAGGAGGAAGAAAAGGAAGCTCAGGCATCGTCTCCTCCGATTCAGCAAGCTCAGACAGGGGGTCGCCCCGTACAGGCAACGATGCCGATCGTGTCCTCTGCTACTGATTCATCTGAAAAAGGGAGGAAGATAAGAAAAACGTTATTCTCTGGAGGGAGGAGTGATTCTCTCCCAGCTAAGTCAGACCTGCACCAGGCTGCTTCAGCATCTGAGGGGAGGCTCAGAGGCTGGTTTGGCTCCGGGGACTCCCAGAGCAAGCCAAGGTGAGTCAGGGTCACTTACAGGCTCGCCTGTGGGCTACACGGTGTTCGATGAATGTATCTTGTATCCAAGCAAAAAAAGGCAGATGGGAGGCCTGTATTCAGTTGGGTGTCCTGAGTTCAGTGTTCGCTCTCCTCCCTGCTCATTTGAAAATGGAATTGATTTAGTTCATAGTTTTCTCCATTTTACGACCATGCTGTGTCATCACCTCATACTACTTTTTCCACACTTAGCACTCAAGCATTTCCATTTTCTTTATCAGTGTGTGTCCATGTTTCTCGATGAAAGATGCAGCGTCACTGTGGTTTAGAAAAACGCTCTTGCAAATGGATGCGAAGAAAACCATTCCATTCTGATATGAGCTCACCCAACAGAACAACTACCAGCGCAGATAGTCTTGAATGGCTGCAGTGCATTATTTATTTTTTGCTTGAATATTTTGCAAATGTGCTTTGCTTTTTTTTTTTTTTTTTTTTTTTTTAATTCAATTTGGCTTACTGTTTCCATATTTTATATCATTTGGCCTATGTTATATCTACTGTTGTTTAGAGACTGATGTTAGTTGGGCAAAACACTTTGCTGTGGAATATCAGATAGCATTTTAGTTGTCTTTTGTGCTTGTGTAAGAAAGATGTTCGCCATTTGTTAACCTGGCACATCATTAACTAAGAGGACTATATTGTGCCCTATCTTCCTCCACAGGCTGGAAGTTTCTCCTAAGGTAGAAAGCAGCTCAGATGTACCCCCTCCCCTCCTTTCTCGCTCCCCTATCCCCCCTCAGCGCTCCTCTCCCTCTGCCTCCCCCTCCGGTCATGTCTCACCTGACGACTGCAATCCCTTCACCCCCTCTTCCTCTCCCTCCTCAACTCCTATATCCCCCTCCAACCCATTCTTCTCACGTATGCAGCGCAACCCCTTCTTTGAGGAGCTCATAGCTGAAGAGTTGCAGAGGTCCCCTCCTTTTGTGCCTTGCTCCTCTTCTGGCTCGTCCCCCTTTCATTACACCACTCTGCCCTCCCAGCCCTACACAGCCGGCCCTGCTCATGTTGTTAATGCTACAAATATGGCTTCCATAAAGCGGGAGCGCCCCAGGCCAGTAGCCAGACAGATATCTCTCCCTGCATTATTACCCAAAGCAGCCGCACCAAACTCCACTAACCACACAGCCCCCCGCTCCATGTCAGAGAGTGCAGGAGAATGGGATGACTTTTTTGATGCTTTTGCCTCTAGCAGGCTCAGCTCGCCTAAAGGGAGTCTTCCTCAGAAACAGCTTAGAACCAGTCCACCCTCATCTCATAGACGTAGTCATCCAGTTAGTAACAGTACCAATAATGACGCACAAGAGTTGCAAACATGTGAAGAGCAGCCTCCGCCTTTGCCTCCAAGGAGATTTTTAAGAACATCAGTGAATGAGATTTATTCTGATGGCTGGCTACACAGAGGTCAGGAGCTAGCTGTCCATAAAGAAGCCTACCTCCTCTCACAGACTGGCGTGGCCTCACTACAACGCGGCAGAGAAGGTGAATGCAAAAGAAACAGTGTATCTCCAGACCCACAGACGAACAGCGAGACCTCTGACTCCCTCAGTGTCCACTCCCAGGCTTACAGAAACATTAATGCCCCAGGATTCATCTCTGAAAAAAAGCTCAAAAAGTTCAAATATGAACCTTTGGAGGATGACACTGACCGCTGGGGAGGGATGTTGTTTGAGCAAGACTTGTATGGACGCATATGTAGAGGAAACTATGGACAACCCAAAGCAAACTGTCATCATTTGTCATTGAACACTGAGGAGACTGCTGTAAAGAACATCACATTAAAGAACTCAAGACCTACAATGCTTTTTGAAAGTGAGATGTCAGTTACAGACCTTTTGAACATGTCAACTACTACTTCCCCTATCCCAGACGTAAAGGTACTGGATAGTACTTCTGGTCCAGTAGAGGCTAATCTAACTGAAACCACACGCATCAACAATAACGTGTCTTTCTCACTAACTTTAGGAGACCTGAACATGAATGTGAGTAATTTAGACTTTAGTTTCATTGATTCGGACGGCTCCTCTCCATCAGAGGTAGCCGATACTCTCAAAGGCATCAACAGTTTAGGCGAGATTTTCCCACAACCGACAAAAGACTCACCAACAGCCGTTTACCACGAGGAGACCACACCTGAGGATATGTTCACTTTAAAGGACACCTACATACCTGGGATGAACTCTTCATTTGAAATACCTGCCTCTTCGAATAAACTGTGCAAAGTGTCTCCAGTTCGCCAAGACAATTGCCAGGATTGTCGATGTGAGCTGAATAACGCGGCACCACACGGTTACTCAAGGGTAAACGGGACGGAGGTCGCTGCGTTGTCGTCTCAAAATAAAACATGTTATTCATCCGATCTTGAAACTGAATCCAGAGAAGATAAAACAAGGGGTGACAATGATTTTAAAAAGACACAAAGGAACTTTGATGATAATGGCAATCCACAAGCTAAGCCAGCCACAGTGAGGCAGACAGAGTTGTTTTCTGGGGTGGTTAGTGCACGTTTTAGACCAAAAGCAGTGTCCCGACAGAACAGCAGTGGCAGCCCAAACAGCCAAAGCAAAAGCGGAGACAGAGAGTTTGAACAGTTTCTGTCCCTTGTTCAAAACATTTCAGAAGTCAATGAAGGACCATTGTCGTATCAGCCCACTAAATCAGCTCTTTCTTCCTTGCTGGCGTTAGATAAACAGACAGATTTGCAAGTTGATAGCACCTGTACAACATTGCAAATATCCTCAAAAGACGACACGTCTCTTCCCACAAAAAACGGTGTAACTGGAAAACCTTCTGAGATCAGTTTCAAAGACCTCCACGCAAAAGTTGCACCGAACTCGAGAACCCCTTCGAAGTCAAAGATTGAGCAATCTTTGCACGAGCCTGAAGCCTCTTCTCCCTCCATCCCCTCTGCACTCACCTTGTCCACTGAGGCACAGGCCGAGCTCCACCCTACCCCCGTCTGTTGCCCCTCCATACATTCCTCGAGCAGGGGGCCCAGTGCTGGAGCCAGCACTCCTCTGGTTCTGGCCCCCTACACCTCCTCCTCCTACTCTACCACCTCCACCACTGACCAGCCCCTGGTCGATGCACGGCACTCACTTTTGCCTGAGGAGACACAGCCAGCTAGCAACCTGCCCCATCAGGAGAGCAGGTGAGAATCCTCCCACTAGGTTATTGCTCATGTAGGTGTTTACAAGCTGAAGTAACTTGGATTAACAGACAATATTTCCACATACAATACAAAACATGCACAGTAAATGGTATTTACTTTTAATTTGTTGCACTGGTTGCTTTGTTTACTGATGGCCTGGCTTGTTTGGTGTTGAATGCATTTATGTATTTGTAAGTTCTGCCTTTTCATCCAAAGTGGTTGGATGATAACTGCTGTGCACTTTTCTTGGCTTTGCTTCACCTTTTATGTTATTCATCTCATGTTTCAGTTTCTTGTTGGCTACTGTAATTCGTTGTTTTCTTACACGTTGTTCCGCTTAAACTTACCTACACCACGTGAAGAATAATTGTCACCACTGTCATGGGGGTAAATTATATTACTAGAATATAGAGCATGAGAAAGTCATCATGGTCAGAGTTTAACTTTAGTGTGTAATTTTAGACTTAGATTTAGAGTCATCCCAGGGAAACAAGGGCAGTTAAAAGGAAACTTGTACATATGATATACAAAAGATGAGTAGAGGACAGTCAGGAGTGCCATTGGGGGTAGAGAGGATTAAATGATTCAGGGGACCAAGAGCCAGACAGGACATGCCAGGATTTCGAGATATGGATTGTCTCACAACTGTTCAGAGGACCCAAAATTTCTAGTGGCAGAACTGGTTTCAGTCCCAGGAAACATATTTTTCATGTACTTTCTTTGATCTTTTCTTTGTACTATGTTTACAACAGATACAGGAGAGAAAACGTCATATTTAGAAGCATAAAATCTCTGTTGCTGGGCCATTTCATCATCCCCTTTTAGAATGTATCAATAATAAAAGCGACGAGAAAAAAATGAAAGTTATTTTAGGAACCCAGCTTTTCTCTCTGCTGTGATCACAAAGTAGCTCTAACTTGAACTCTAGTATTATTCTAATTTTCTGTTTTCTAAACATTCCTTTGCTGGTGTTATTGTAAAGTTAAGGCCCTGTGTTTGCCCAAAGACGATTTCATCCTCCAGTAGCAAGCGAGTCACTGCAGCTGCATTTTAGCAAATTTCTTGTCGAAATTTGACCGATACAGCCGCAGTTTTTAATGCTCAGAAGAACAGAAGATGGTATTTAAATGTTTTCTGTAGGGCTTACTATTCCTTCACAAAGTCAGATTTTCTGGTATTTCTTAATATGTTCTGCTTTTTCAAGAAACGTGTGCACAGTTCAGATACGACTGCTGAATGAACTGAAATAACGCAGTAACTTGCCATCATTTGACCGTACATGATGAGTCATTAGGAAACAGCTATGCACTTATGGCAAACATACAACATAGACGTGTTGAAATGTGAGTGCTGACCCCTTTACTTTGCAGACCTCATCCAGTGAAGCCATTAACCTCCAGCCAATCAGAGAAGAAGGAGGGTCGTTCGGTTCTGGAGAAGCTCAAGTCCACAATCCACCCTGGGCGCACCGCCCACCAGGTCGTAGCTGAAGCTGAGAAGAGTCAGGTACTGTGAAACAAAAAAAAAACAAAAAAAAAAACACACCACCACTCCTTCATGAACCCTTTATAACCCTCCATGTAGTTAAATAGGTCATTATGATAGACAGCTTGTTTGGCCGTCACAGAAATGTTGCGAATAATATTAGTGAGGGGTCTAAAATTCTGACAGTGATATGAATCGACATGATGAGTCTACCAGAAGAAAGAAAGAGAAAAAAACATGAAAGTGTGCAGCTGCTACCTGCAGCTCCCTGTTAGACTGAGGTTACTTTCAACACTGGGGAGAGAAATACTGATACCATTACTCCTCCCTAGTGTGACCTATTTTTTTTTTTTTTTTGGCCCAGATAAGAGTTTTCAGGTCCTAAAATTATGTTTCAAGTCTACTTCTGTAACACTTTGGACTGTTTCTGTTACAAGATGCCAGGGAATAAGGTGATATGGCTGGGTTCTGATGCTGTTAAGGCAAAATGAAGGGAGAATGGAGTTTCCAGGTCCCGTTTATTAACTTTAACTACTTCTTACAATAATATACCCAGTTTTTATTGAGTTGGATGCTGATGGGGCTTGAAACTGCAGTGAAAAAACAAGTTAAATAACCAATTAAATCACAGCCCTACTAGTCACGACAGCATTACTTCATTTTGTGGTTAAATAGCACAACATTCACACAACATTCATGTCTGTTAGTAACTAATGCATTCAGATATTTTGATAATTACTGTATGTAATTTCTGGTTACAATATATTTTGAGATGATTACGATGGAGGTTAGAAACTTTGTAGATTAGAGCTGGTGTGCAGGCTGCCATTACCGTTCATTATGTCAAAGATTGTGTACGCAGCCATTCCAGTCACCTTTTTAATTTCATTTCGTTTTGACATTGTGGGAAACACGCCTATGACCTTTCTTGCCACGAGTTACAGGAGAAGATTGATACCACTCTCGTTCCGGTCTGTTACTTACTAAGCTACAGCCAGGAGACAGTTAGCTTAGCTTAGCATAAAGCCCTGGAAACAGCTAGCCGGGCTCTCTCTGAAGGTAATTAAATCCGCCTACGCGCAAATTAACACGCTGTATCTCTTTTGTTTAATCCACGCAAAGACCTACGAGTATCTCTGGACAAAGCCAGGCTAGCTATTTTGCCTAGCTTTCGCTCTTGAGGCTAAGCTAAGCTAATCGTTCGCTGGCTGTAGCTTCATATTAAACAAACATATATGAGGGCGATCTTCTCATGTACTGTAACTCCCAGCAAGAAAGTGAATAAGCCTATTTGTCAAAATATCGAGCTACTATTGTGACATCGACAAGCCTTCGTATGACTCCCTACATCTGTTCTGTTCCCGTCTCCTCTCTCGTAGGAGGTGACCGTCGACAGCTCTGCTCAGTACCAGCACCTGACCAACATGGAGCTGATCTCCCTGCTGCTGCAGCAAGATATGGACATGCAGAAGCACCAGGCGGCCTCGGATCGGCAGGAGGCGCAGCTGGAGAAATGCGAGGCCGAGCTGAAAAAGGTCAAGGCGCAGGTTCGAGACCTGGAGGACTACATCGATAATCTTTTGCTGCGGATCATGGAGCAGACACCCACGCTGCTTCAAGTGCGAACCAGACACAAGTGACCACCGCAAGAGCGTGTACGGTGTATTGCACGTGACGTGTGATCCGCCTAGAATAAAGTTTCCTCAAGAGTGGGTTCAAAACACAGGGTTATTATTAAAGATTGGGAACCGCTGTTTCAGAGTCAGAAACAAATGCTCCACAAATCCTCCAGGTCTTCTCAATGCTGATACTGCCTTGTTGATGTAGACACGATATTACCCAACACGCATGGTGGTTACTATCTCAGAAGCTTCAGCAAAGCGAATGCAAATGATTATTTCACCCATGCTTATTAGAATAAAAAAAAAAACTCACTGCTGTCACATATGCATAAAATAAAATACAGGCCAGAGAAAACACTTATTTGGAAGTGCATTAAATGTGCTCTTCGGGGATTGAAGTATTTCCGCTGGCAAAATATGAATTTAGCTCAAGTAACCTTAGAAACGCAGCTGCCGAGGTGCAAAAACAACATTTGGACACAAGGTTTTCAACTCAAGTAGTTTCATGAAATGCCAAATGCCAGGTCAACTGGAGTTATTTACATATTTTCAAGTAGAATTTGAGAAATGCTACTAAAAAGAATAGCAACACATCATAAAATGCTGCTCTGCAATTTGATTAGTATAAGAGGAAATGTTTCTGCATTAACATTGCTGTATGATAAGCAAAAAACATGATTCATGTTTGTGCCAGAAAAGAATGAAGAGGATGAAGACTGAAGGTTTTCATTTTGTTTCTCTGTTTTGTTTTCCACTTCTCTGTCCCTTTAGTTCTGATTTCTTGTTACACTAAAACAACGAGAATGTTTTAATATATTGTTACGTTTTGTTGTCCATCCTGCAATTTTTTTTGTTTTGTTTTGTTGAAAAAGCATTTTACTGTAGAAGTAGCACAGCATCAAAGCAGTAAATAAACATCTGATGTTATTTCTATCAGATCCTTTTGTCACGATAACATGTTCTCTGACACCACCCCAGTACCACTGTAGCTACTTGCAATGCTTTACATGACCGCGGCACTGTACTGCAATGAAAATAAAGTGCACGTGAATCAAGCAGAGTTTCGGGCTCGTGACTTGCGGTTGATCAGACCCGCGTGCGCGGCACCGCGCGGCGACGCTCGTTTCTCCCCACCAGAGAGCGCGCCGCGCTTCCGCAGTTTGGGCGGAGACCCTGCCGCTTCAGCGCGGACCCAACGGAGCCCTCGACGGAATGCGCATGCGCCCATCTGATCGATTAGAGATAATATTGTTATAAATGGAGCCTATCGGATTTTTCCGTCAGGTGTCGAGAAAATGGTTCTCTTTACATTCAATTTTTAAAATAAAGATACAAGAAAAGAAAAGTTGTCTCCAATGGTTGGAGAAGCACTCAGATCCATTTCTTGAGCAGAAATAGCAATAGCACCGTCAAAATACTCGTAAAAGTCCTGCGTTCAAAATCTTTAGTAAAGGTCCCGAGGTATTATGAGCAAAATGAGCTCGAGGTGAAGCGATTTCCATCAACCCGACGCCCTGTTGGGAGGCCAGGTCTAGAACAACGCGCCCTCTTTTCTTCGCTCATCATACGCTTTGCACGCAAAAAAAAAAAAAAATCTCAAATGTAACTCGTAACTTTTATCTTGTCCAGTCAGTGTTGGCGGAGGAAAAGCAAAGGCATTTGCCTCTGAAATGTAGGGAGGAAGAAGTACGGAGTGGCATGAGATGGAAGTACAGAAAGTAAGCAGCAGGATTCTAAAAGTTTCACTTCCTGTAAGTGCAGTACTTTTAAAAAATATACTTTTGTTAAGTGTATAAATAGCTTTGAAAGTGATGCTGACTCTACACTTTTGTGAATTTTGTACATTTTCATTATACTGGCATTTTCCCAGCACCTCTCTTTTGCTCTATTATCATTATTTATCATTATTAACTTGTGTTTTTCTTAGTACTTGAAGTTGCACGTCCCGGACAAGAGGTACAATTAAGGTTGAGGTGCATAATGCGCATTAGGTCGGTTCCCAAACTGCAGCCTCTTGCCCCCCCCCCCCCGGGGCCACTGTTTGACAGGAGCATAATCAAAGTGTCGTGTGAGGTGACAGACATCATATTTTCCACCCTCCGGGTTATTTATTAATCACACATGCGCTGCTGAAAGTAGTCCGGGGCCTGACCGTTAATCCACGCAGACACCTTTTTTTTTATTTCTTCAGGCCACGCCTCCTCGCACAGCGGTAAACCGGGTCAATCTGACACCTATGGGTGCAGCGACCGTTACCTCTCCCGGGATCAATCCGAGCAGTTACGCAACAGCTCTCGCCTAATCGATTACTCGGGATGTGTAGTCACGCGGTTCAACTTGGCCGGTGCTGACGCAAGCGAGAAGACTACAGCTCCCGACAGACGTAGCGGCTCGCGGCTCCACTAGTTACACACCGGAGTGTAGTTGGCTCGACTTGGAAAAACCCGCTCATGATCCAGTTCATTAATAGATGAACCGCTCGGCGCCATGGCGGAATCTGCAGCCTGCCCGGCTTTCCAGCTCGGAAGACCCCGGTACGACCAGGTAAGTCCTCCTGGTCCCCCGACGACCGCGCGTTGGTGACACCCCGTTTTTCAAGGCTTCTCGGCTGGACAACAGCCCCCATCCTCCGCCCCGATCCGCTCCGGATGCTGACACCCTGCAGCCAAAGTTGCCTTCGATCCGATTCTCTGTTGGGTTTTCTAAAACCACGAGAACTTTCAGCTGATGCTGAAGTGGGGGGGATCAGAGCAGTTCTGACTTTATCATAGTTTCACCAGCAGAAATAATTGCCCGTCGACGGCGTCCCATCGCTCTTTATCATCTCCGCTGACACACTTCACACCCCTCGCCTCGGCCCTGCTCCGCGAAAGATTGTCTCAGTGTTGAGATCTGCAGATTGCACGTCAATTTAAACGGTAGCCTTCATTTTATTTTTGGCCGCTTAATCGCGATTCGTTGCATTTGTTTTTTCCTCTTTGCCTCTTTCTTGAGGCTCTAAAATCACAGCTGTTGGAGATTTCTAATTTGCGCATCATGATCTGGTCCAAATCACACTTTGCCACCCTCAAGTGTTTTTTTTTCTTCCTTTTTTTGTTTGTCCCCCCCTCCCACTCTGGATGCTTTCTGCAGGACTGACTGGTGCCCCACTTTTGATCGAGATCAATGGGCTCTGCGTCCTTATCTCAAGGCCATTACTCAATTTTCCGTCCTCAGAAATGGATTTGCATTGGTCAGCCCTGGAAGACGGTGCGACCTTCGCGTTAGCTCGGATGACACATTAACCGAGGGAGCTGCTGCTTTGGTGGGACAGCAGCCTACGGGACCTTATTTACCTGTGGGTGCTGTTGCACCGAGCAAAGTCCGCATTCAGATTGTGGAAATAAGTCACTAAAGGTTTTGATCTGCTGTCGCTTCAGCTGATAAGTTACCAGCGCAATTCTTCCAAAAGGAAGTTACTTATCTTAAACATCCCACATCCGCGGATCGGTTACTGAACGCGTCGGCTGGGCACAGGCCTCGTGGCCCCCAGGAGTCAGGGGACCCCTGGGCCACAGCGGAAAGTCAATCAAACAACTACACAGAGATGCAGAAAGAGACACAACTTAACTGCAAAACAAAAACAAAGAAGCAGAACGACAAAAAGGAGACTACAAACGGCATGGCTCCAAAACGACTGCAGAACCACCACAAAAGAGCCACAAAGAGACACAATACAACCATAAAGAAATGCAAAATGACCAAAGAGAAACGCAAAACAATCCCAAAGACATACAAAACAATCCCAGACTTGCAGGACAACTGCAAAACCACCACTAAGAACCGCAATACGAACACAAAGAGACGAGACAATCTGGGTGTCTCGCTCCTCTGTAGGAGGGATGGGGGGCGTCCAGGGATCTGATGTTTCATAATCTGCTCGTGAACACACCAAATTAACACAGGCCACTGCCTGGTTCACAGAAAGCCCATATGACAGTTTATTAACACCCTTGGTCTCACTTGAGTTCTTTTATTTTTAGTGATTGCCATCACAAAGTCGCTCTTTGATCGCCATCGTTTTCAATAAGAGAGAAATGCATCCTCGGCTGCCGGCTCCTATCATCGACGCGCTGCGTATCTATAGTTCCTCTAGTGGGAAATGCTTTCAGCACGGCCCCTGTAATCCTTTCTATTTCCCCGTCAGCAACCAGCGGGTCGCGTTGGGTTCATAAAGGTGCCGAAGTACTTTCAGTGCTGTGCGTCAAAGCCGTTAAAATGAGGCCAGCCCTCGAATCGGCACGAATCTTGCCTGTGTGCTTTGATTGCCGCGCTCCGTCTCTGCTAGCCTTGTTGTGGTCTCTCCGGGGAGCTGAAACTCATGCATAATTAAATCAGACTCCCTCGCAAGGATCCTCTCTCTGCCCCGCGCTCACAAAACAAAAAAAAAAAACGGCACCGCAGCGCATACGGCCTCTGACGGAGGAGGAGACGTGCGAGGGGCAGAGAGATGGTCTATCTACAGTCTTTAGTCGGACCAAAGGTCGTTTTCCAGTCATTTCAGTGAAGCCCCAGCGCCGGAGAGAGAATTAAAACCGGGACTTGTCGGTTCCGCTGTCTTCCCATTGTGTTCCCTGCCCTTCACGAACGATAAATGCCTCGGAGGGAATCTGACGGAGGCTGCCATGTTTTCGCCCATCTGCTTTGCCAAAGAGACTCTTGGCATTAAACTGCTATTGGGCCCTTTTCAGACTGCTGGCACACATACTGAGCAATTGGCATGCGGACGTAGACAGTGAGGGGAACAGAAAACAGAGCACTTGACCAGCAGCTCCAAGCTCCTCTCGGAGGAATGTGCTTGGTAAATGTAAACTGAAATCAGATTGCCAGTGCATTTGTTCTTAAGAGATCCACAGTGCAGTTAGGACAACAAAACATTTCTCATTTATTTTCGTACTCTTTCATAGTTGTGTTCTCTTTTGATATGTCACCACTGAGCACATAACAGTTCCGTTTTCCTCACACTGGCGTTTTAAAGTGTGTCTGTATTCATTTTTCATCAACGCGTCCATGGTTTGTCTATGGATGTTCATTCTTGACTCCTGGGAACAGCATGCTGTGAGGAGAGGCTAGACTCAAAAGATGTGGAGCTTTCAGCTGGGTCTCATGGTCGTCTTTTAGCAAATAGGTAAAGCAATGGTTCGTTGTGTATCAGGGTTATCAGGGATGGTGATCAGGGTGGCTACCATTGTGGGGAACAGAAATCATGTCCTCAGTATTGCTCCTGGGAGCTTGAGTATTTCAGTGACCTGGGAAGGAGTTTACGTTGCTTATGTAGTTTTTTTTTTTTTCCAAGGCTGAGTCTGATATTTGTTAAAGTCAGTATCTTTAAATGTCACAGTTTTGGGGCACAAAGTAAAAAAAAAAAAAAATATATATATTCGGCAGGTTGCAGAATTCTTAAAACAGCACTTACATCATCGTATTGGGAGGTAAAATATAATTGAACAGTTGAATTAATTAATATGATGTGATTAAAATGTAGTAGTAGTTCAGAGGTATTTCTGAAATCCTGGCTATGGCCCTGTGGATAATTTTGTATAAATATAAAACAATAAACTGTTCTTGCATGTGATATTATGAACACATAAATAACCTTATGATTCTACTGTTTTAAAGCTGCTCTGGGATACAGATTAAACAATGTTTTGCAGAAGTCAATCAGTCCAGAGGACTTGTGTGTGGGGGGGGGATCTGCTGCTGTTACTGTGTCTAGGAATGAACCTGCCGCACTGTCTTTTCCAGGGTTCCTTCCTCGGTCGCCTGAGACACTTCATAGACATCATTGACCCCGGCACCCTGTTTGTGTCTGAGGTAACACCTCCTGTAAAACTGTCTATATGTTGCTGATAGATTCATACACAGTATGCAATTGACAGAAAATCAAGTCAACAATTCTGATAATAAATTAATCATTTTAGTTCTTTTTCAAGCAAATAAGCTGAGCGTTTGCCGCCTCCTGCTTTAGCTCGTCTTACAGTATATGACAGTGAATTGAATATTTTTGGGTTTTGAAATGTTGTTCTGAGAAAACACAAAATAAAAAAAATAAATAAAAAATCATACTGGGCTCCGGGAACTTTGAAGGGAAAGTTTCGCAATTAAACTATAAACTGACAAAGTGTATTTGGCAGATTAACAGATAGCGAAAGTAACAGGTCATTGCAGCCCTAAACATGTGAGAACTTTGGCTCCTGGTTTGTAGATAAAGACGTTTATCTGTCTCAATGTCATGTATCAAAGAAAAATTAAATACAGTTTCTGTGTTGGCACTAGAATCAGAAACCTGCCCAGCTGCCGAATCTTTCATATATTCTTAGTCTAATCAAGTCCCGTTTTTTTTCCCTTTTCGTTCGTTTGCAGAAACGGTTGAAAGAATGCATCAGCCTCCTCGATGATTATAAACATGGCACGCTTCCACCTGGAGTGTCTGATCTTCAGGTGAGTACAGAGGGGTGCAGTTTGATATGGTAACATCTGTTCCTGCAGGAAATTCAGATTGAATATCAAGGAAAAGGAAACAATCCAGTACACGTTAGAAGGTCTGTAGTAACAGTTGGCTAAACAAAGTCCTGGCTAGAGCAAAAACACACAATTCTAATTAAAAAAAAAAGCCAGTTAATGAACTTCCTTTACCTGTTTTCAAAAAAGAAAGCTGGATACCTAATGATTAATTGTAGTTTTTCCTTTTAACCTTACCGCATTCGTGTGCAGCTGTGGGAAGCCCAGAAGATCAAGCAGGTAAGTGACTGACCAGCCATAAGCGGGCCCAGGTTTACTGCACTTCCATACATTCAAACCTCTGGGCTCCTGGCAGCATGAGGATGATGCCATGCTCTCTGCACGCAGGCCATCATTCATCCTGACACAGGAGAGAAGATCTTCATGCCATTTCGAATGTCAGGTACGCCCTCAGATGAAGATCTTTGCTGGAGTTGTTCACGTTGCTCCATTTCGTCATCGTTCTTACGCTGAAAGTCATGTTTTCACTGTGCAGGTTACGTACCATTTGGAACACCGATTGTAAGTGCCACGTGAAAAATCACATCACACATTCTAGCCGTGCATTTCATAGAACTGAACTTGGCTGTGCAAACGTCCATTCACATGGTCTTGTTTGGGGATAGATGAAATGAGACTTCGGACTTATTTTGTCCAGAAATAAGCTCTTATTCCCTGGTTTCATCTAGGTCATTGGCCTTCTTCTCCCAAATCAGACTGTGGTGTCTACCATTATATGGCAGGTACTGTAAATAACATACATATTGTAAAACCATTGCATTGTTTGTACATTTTGAACACCTTGTAAGCACATTTTTACTGTGTACTTGCAAAGCTTTCCCACCTGTTACACACCGGAAGAAGGACGTGGTGAATTACAGTGCTGCTATCTATCTATCTATCTATCTCTCACTCTCTCTCTCTCTCTCTCTCTTTCTTCTATTCCTTCCCCCATCCTTCCTTCCGTCATACCTACGTTAACTTTTTTTTAACCCTCATCCCTCCTTATTTCCTTCCTTTTTTCCTACAGTGGCTGAATCAGAGTCACAATGCTTGTGTGAACTATGCCAACCGCAACGCCACAAAGGTAGGAACTACTCCTTGTGGATATTTAGATTTTTTTTTTAAGTCTCCCTAAAATCATAAATAATAAATTAGTCATTATTCATTTTTGTTGCTTTAGATTTGGCTCCATGTTGCTTTTTAAATTGTTTTATCACCATAAAAAGAATGTCATGCTTAATGTTTTGGGCTTTTAGCCTATTTTCTGTAAATAAAAAACCAAAGGCAACTATAAAATGCAAAATGTCACAATAGAGAGCTTATGACAGTCTGTCAGTAAACCATGTATAAAGCTGTGACACAGTATTTCTTTGGTCCTTCTTCAGCCTACGCCAACATCCAGGTTTCTTCAAGGCTATGTAGGAGCTGTGACGAGTGCTGTCTCTATTGCTGTGAGTTTGTTTTTATTTTTTTATTTTTTTATCAGTATTGTCTTTCAGGATAGAGAAATTGAATTTAAACTTTTGTTTTTTCTGAATATTACCTGCCTCCAAAAAGGAATAGTTCTTAAAGGGCTCTTTATTGACTGACAGTGGGATTGTAAGTCAGCCAATGCCATGGCAATTACAAAAATGACAAATAACAAATAAAGACATATTCATATATTTCGCACTTTTTGGCTTTGGGAACAGATTTAGCAGCACAGGTCTCCTAATGTAGTAATGCCAATGTTTCAGCTAAAGTAAAGATCCCTGAACTACTAGTAATAACGAGACTACAGCTACAGATAAGAATATTTTTACTGTGTAGAAGTTTTCAATGCATGTTACATTAATTATAGCTAAAAGCAAAAGTTGCTGGAATTGTTTGATATTTTTTATAAGATTTCTTTAAGAACGTCCTGATGTCCTATGCCTAAGGTGCTATATTTGTATGTGTTTGTTATATTTAAGCTGATTTTGTATTTTATAGGTGGGGCTGAATGTGCTGATTCAGAAGGCCAACAAATTGAGCCCTGCCACCAGAATGATAATACAGAGATTTGTCCCCTTCCCAGCTGTAGGTAGGTGGATGGGGGGTGGTGGTGGCGGCGGTGAGGGGAGGGTGCTTCCTACCAGATGGCAGTTGTTTCTCTACCAGAAATTTCATGTTACAAACTCATTTTTTCACAGCCTGCTAAATGCATTAATGTAATTTCTGTATCAAAATACTTATTGTACTGAAGTTTTATAGCATTGGCTGCAGTGAGCTGTACCACCAACAGTATTTCATGATGCTATTTTTCTAACACTACTGTACTTTCAGCGTCACAGTATAAAAGGTTTTGGTCTTAGCTTTGTTCTCTTTCTTCTTTTAATCTCTTGACTGAATTTCTCGTCTTCAGTGCCTCTTGTGGAAATTTATTTAAAACAAATGGCGTCAGCTGTCTTTCTCTCCTTCCTCAGCCAGTGCAAACATCTGTAACGTGGGTCTGATGAGACACAACGAGCTGTCTGAAGGTATCGATGTGCTGGACAACAACGGGAATGTGGTGGGATCCTCCAAAATCGCTGCAAGGCATGTGAGTGGCTTTTTTAGCATACTCAGCGTACATGTTACTTGACTGCATTGAATATGTTTGTACACTTGCTGTTTTTCAGTGAATTGAAAATGTGATGGTGGCAGATAATGGAGAAAAGGCATCCCTTCCCTGCTCGGCTCCTGTAATTCAGCTCCCATCTGATCTCATGAAAGGGAAAATTAAATCCAAATCATTGCAGTATTTGAAATGAAGCGTGTGCACAATGTTCTCATCTTTTTCCCCAGGCAATCACGGAGACGGCCTTCACACGTGTGGTCCTGCCGATGCCGATCTTTGTCCTGCCCCCAGTCATCATGTCCTACCTAGAGAGGTTCGTACAGAAATATAATTATTGGGTAAAATGTCGGCAGATAGTGAAAAATTCCCATCATAAGTTCCTTGAGCCCAATGTGACGCCTTTTTAAATTATTGTTTTGTCCAAGCAACAGTCCAGAATGCAAAGATATTTAGTTAATCGTCAGAAAAAACTAGGAAAACTAAAAATAATTGATATTTGTGAGGCTGAAACCTGTACATTTTTGCCATTTTTACTTAAAAAATACTTTTCAATGAATTGTCAAAATTCACACTGATTTATTTTCTGTCTACTGACTAATGGACTAGTCGTTTCAGCTCAAAAAATAATAATGCTTTTTCTTCAAATGCTTAGTCAAACATGTCTACTTAACATTCACAGCTCACAGGCCAGTAACATATCAGAATAAATCCGCCCCAGACGATTTCCATTTTAAAACGGCATGCTGTACAGTAAATTACACGAGTACATGCGATCGACCAGTTGCTTGCTATGCACGTATATTCATACTTATTGTATTGCATTAATTGGCACCAGTTGCATACGCCTGCTAATTGTAACCAGTTCAACAAAGAGTGATAATTTTTCTTTATTTGGAAATAATTTATTCAATAACTCAGTAGGAAAATGGAAAAGGCGGTTAAAAATCAAAGTTTTGTATGACAGAAGTTTTTTTTTTAATTTTGTTGGTTCCTAGATTGTTAATCATCTCAATACTTCTCCCCTTGTGAGGGACCCAAAGTTAAGACTAGAATCTGTCTTTTTGACATTTGTTTTTCCGTATAAAATGTAATTATTAATACTTATTATTAATTATTTTTAAATGCGTAATATCGGAGAAACCAGAATGTAAAGTTTTGCAAAATAACTCAAAGCCACAGATTTAGCTAAGTTAAAACTAGCTGCTAACGTAGCTACAGCTAAATTTACTTACTCTTTCCTGTCCACTGAAAAATCAACTTTGATGATCCAAAATCTCAATAATTCAGCTTTAGTATCTCATATTAATGTGACAGTAGCCAAATCCAACCAGTCCATAATGTAACAGCAGAAACTACTCCTGGAAAAAGATTACTAGCCTAGCTTAGAAGAGTAGCTGTAGCACCTGAAACCCTTTGTCAAAAGGCAGAGTGTAAAATAATCTGCTTGAAAATGCATTCAATTTGTAATTTATTAATTTATCTGTTCCATGGTTTGGCTCTCCTGCCTCGAAACATTGAACACTTTTTTTTTTTTTTAAACTTTAATTTTCTTTAAATCGCTCTCTGTCATCGTAGGGCCATATTGTCTGCTTGATTCTGGTTTAAAAATATTAAATAATGCGTAAATATTTGTGCCTGTACTGAGCCAGAGCCAACATATGTTGTGCCCCAAAGTGATTAACATATACTGTATTCATTCATTAGTACATGTAGGTCAATAGAGCCAGAGAAAATGCAAAGTATTATATAAAATGAAGTGTAATAATATAGCTTTGAACAAAAAGAGAATTTCCGTTTCTATTGTAAAATTAAACCAAAGAAGATGTCTGCAGTCTGACTCATGAAACCCACAAATTGCACTTTCACACAGACAGATAAATCTCCCACCCACTAATTGTGCAAAATAGCTCCCCCAAATCTGCTCATGATGTTTTTCTCCAGATCTAAAAATAATTCCTGGCTTTGCACTAGTCATCTGGGATCGATCCACACAGGCTCACATTTCCTTCCATCACTGTCTTGACTTGTGTAGGCTGCGATTCCTGCAGAGAAACCGCAGATTGTTGCTGCCCATCCACAGCGTTGTGTGCCTGGTTACCTTCGGCCTCTCCCTGCCTCTGGCCATCAGCCTGTTCCCACAGATGTCTCAGGTACAGTATTAACCGTCAGATGAACTACCTCTGCTGCTGATTCGAGGCCAGATGGCTCAGGGAGCAGCCGGAATAAATTCAAATTACATACGCAGCACTTGACATGCGCAGCCCCGGCCCACGAGCTTGTATTTACCTCTTATTCCAGATGTCTCTTCCCTCGTCTAATTAAAAGTCAAAATGTTTTTCAGGGCCTAAAAACAGAGACGTAGAGCTAAATTCAGTTTTGCATATCCTTCCGCAGATTGAGGTGTCTCGCCTCGAGCCGGAGATCGCCATGGCAACAGATTGCAAGGTGGTGACCTACAACAAGGGTTTATGATGGACGGCGTGGTGTGAGAGAGGGGAGGACAGGGAACGAGGACGGAAATGAGGCTGAATATCGGTGGGGGAGAACCCTCTGTAGGGTTCGTCCTGTCGACAGGTCTGGGAACTATCTGCTGCAGCACCATAGCAGAGCCTGTAGATCGTCGTGTACTAACCCAGGGTTTCTACACCTTTTTCTTTCTTCCACTTCTCGTGATCGTAGCAATTACTGAGCCATGGTTTCTTCTGAGCTTGAAAATGGGACAGATTTTTCTGTCCTCGCTGTTTTCAAGAAAAATGAAACAGCTTTGTATATAGAAATTATAATATATTTACAGTAAAATCAGGGTTTTGGCATGATTTTAATTATTTTAATATATACAATACAATGTTTCCCACCAACGTATAGTTATGGCTGCTTAAGTATATTTTGAGCCATTGTAAGAATGAAAAATGTTCATAAGTGCAGTTTAAACCTGCAGTAACTGACCTTTTGTCCACTTGGGGGCAGTGGGAACAAGCTGTAAACATAACACTGTCATAGAATCACCTTCTGATGTGGCGAACCTTTCGATATTGCAAACTTGTCAGCAAACAGTTGCCTTTTCACACATCCAGCAGATATGGAGCAACTTCATTTATTTGGAGTTTTTGGCCACCTTATGAATTGAAGTCCAGAAGTCAGTCTTTTTTTTTTTTTGTGTCCATCAACTTCTGAGAGAAACATCTGGTTCTTCAGCTGCTAAATACGCCGCTGTATGTAGCAATACTCCGCTGCAACAGTTAGCTAGTCGCTAAGTGTTTCTGTCTGTTATTTACCGCTGGGCAGGCAGAGCACAGTGGGTCTATCAGAGCTTCTTTGCTGAAAGCAGCTGGCAGAAACTATGCCGATGAGAGCGGTGAGACTGAACCGAAACAATGAAGTTGTGGGCTGGGAAACGAAAAAAACAAACAAAAAAACAGTGAGTTGAAAAAGGCTATACAGGTCTGTAGAGCTGAGGGCAACTGCAGAGTTGGGTTGACACAACTCTTTTCACGTACAAGTAACCATGTGATCCACTGTTAATATAAGAACATTGATCTGAGTTGCTTTTAATACTGTCCATAAAGCTTAACATGACCAGACTCGTCCCGAGGAACAGTGCACGTATACCGCAAGCGACTTCCCCTTTTGTCAACTCAACGAGAATGACGACACGTGCTTCGCCTCGCTCACGCCAGCCTGAGCAGCCGATGGTCACGGGAAGCGAGGGGGCGGCTGTGTCGTCAACACGCCAAGATTGGGTTACTAAACAGGAGCCTGTCCACAGGTTAGCAACTGGAAGACAATCAGCTAACAGTGGATTTATCTTTACTTCTGAATCAGTGGTTTCCAACGCCTCTACACTGTCATCCATAAAAATGAAACTACTGTATGTTCAGTTCACAAATTGGCTGATTTTTTTTTTTTTCCCCCCCTCTGTTTTACTTGATTAATTTTCTAGAGTGTGGCAGAAATGAAATATTGTTTATATATCATATAATATTCTGTTTTTCCATCCTGTTAATCATCTTGCACTCCCTCAAATAAATTTCGTGCTCCTCGGGTCCTGACCCACCGGCCTGATCAGTAGTAGATGTGTCAGGCCGATAATGATAATGTTACATCAGCCAACTCTAATTTTTACCTACGTTGAGTATTTTTCAATAGGTTCCTTTCAAAATATGATTCTAATGAATGTGTGGCCAAGACGTATACCAAGCGGTACAATGTACAGGCGTAAAAACAAACGTGTCAGACCTCTCTCGTTTACACACTATAGAGCAAATGTAATGGAGACAGTGTCCCTAACTTGTCTTTGGCCTTTCTGCGATTTCTTGCTACTATCAGCCGTCGAAATGTGCCGATACTGATTTATCTGCAACAATCTATTACAGGCTGATTTTATATATATATATATCCACGGTCAATTTATGGGTCAGGCTCTAGTCTGGATTATTATTGTGAGGGAGACAGCTTGCAAAAGGAGCTTTGAGTGAAAGTTTCCTCCCACGTACATATTTCTCCAATGGTGTGCTAACCTGAAGGTGGAGAAACTCTGCACCCACCAGGCCGCAGTGCCGATATATATTCTGTGTAATGAGAAAAACATTCTGATGAGGGAATGACGTAGAAATTGATCACCTACGGAACAATGTTGCCAGTGTGAAGCCCCTCCGTCAGGGGCTGTATTGTATATGTCTATGGGAACATGTGGAGACTCTACTGTAGATGTATATAACTGTACAAGCTTTTTAACGGTTGATTACACGCCAGGTATTTTAACCCAAATAATGTGAAACGACATTCAGCACTCTACTGTCTTTGCATTTTTTTTCCCTACAGTAGCCAAATACCGTCTGATAAATTTCCTTCCTAACTTGTATGAAGAGCATTTTACTCCACAACCTACTGTTTGTTAAACCACTGTTGTATTCCTAATGAATAACTTTTGTACAATATTTTAAACATAAAAGTATAACCTATATATTATACTTCTAATTGTGAATTAATATTTTTAATTATTTGTATAATAATTTCACTGCTACAAGTTTCTTAAATGTTTGCTAGTAAATCAACGTGAGACATTTATCTATATAATTAAAAAATATATAATAAATACTCTTTCTCCATTTACTTTCTTTTGTGAAGACGTCATTTCAGTGTACGTAAGCGGTAGACTTTGCCTGATGCTAGAAGATGGTTTTCCTCTGCACCGAGGCTTTCAGCAAGGGCCATCGTGGTTTTTACCAGTTGCACCATTTACATTAGTTTTTATTTAAATTTAAATTGGCGCGTTGATGTATGATATAGTTGTCATAGCACTAATTTCAAAGTGTTGCAAAATGTTTATTTGCATTACCTTCATTGTTATTAAATTTCTTTCTTTAATACTGTCCTTATTGTAGAGGGAAAATGTGTTTTTCAGAGCTGGAATGAAAATTCAATCGATTGGTAGCTTGACAGATAATTAGAAAATTATTCTGCATCTATTTTGATAACTGCAAAATCATTTGAGTAGTTTCTCACCTTGGGGTAACCTCCCTTTGGGGTTCAGAAAATTGTAGGTGGCACGTTTCACTATTTTCTCAACTTTTATCGATTTAAACAATTTTTTCCGTTTATCAAGAAAATAACCAACAGATCAGTCAATGATAAAATAATTGTTATTTGCAGCCCTATAGTATTTTTTTTTCACTGCCAGTTGAGACCAGTGGAGGAAAAGTAGCAGGTTTAATAGTTTGTATGAATGTGATTATGTGGGATTTACTCCTCTCTGGATAATTATCCGCCACATTGTCACAGAAGTGACACAGTTCTGTGGCTAGTGATTGTAAATCTACTGGGTTTTTTTTCCCTTCTATCTGTTTATTTTTAACATATTTACCACACAAAACCATTGTACCGACGCTTAGGTTGCATCGCCCTCGGCGTCCCACGTCCAGCTGCGACCACCTGCAGCGGCCAGCAGAGGTCGCTGCCGGTCGCTGCCGCTCACCGGCGATAAAACGTCGGTGTGAGGGTTGAAGGGGGAAAGGTCGTCGCAAACATGGCTGCTCCCCTGGATGACATGTTTTCCTTCTGCGTGGACTCCGGCAAAGTTGGCAGCTGCGTGGAAGTCAGATTTATAGACAACGTTAAGGTGAGACCGACCCCGTCGTGCCAGACTGGACGGACCGAATCAAAAGCGGTTCCCGGGCGCGGCTCTGCTTGCAGTCGCATGTCGGGTGTCGGCGTGCAGCCGAGCAGGGACAGGAAGTACTGGATAAACTCCACCATATATCTACTCGTTCGGTTCTCTGACACAGTCGGACAGTGATGTACCTGTTACTGTTCAAAACCACCACAAACGTTTTTTGTCCCCTCTCCATTTGTTGATGTAGTGTGGTTGTTTTAACGAAAAGAGTGCAGAGAAAACTTGTGGAAAAGGGAACAGCAGCTATTATTTTTCAGTACAAAAGCCATTTGGGTTGAGTGTCCATGAAAGAAGTCATGTTAGAGTTCCACGCAACTAGATCTGATGCCCCACAATCTTTCTGCTGAAGGGGCTGAACTCCCCTGTGAACTTGGGATTTACACTAAGAAGCCTGAAAACCAGGCTGCGTGCAGTTGTATTTGTCCAAATAGGTAAATGTTTGTTGGTGGACAATACTCGGGAGGGGAGAAGGGTAGTTTGGCCCTTGAAACTAGTCAACACAAACGGGTAATACACTGTTACAAGGCACTGAAGTAGAGGTGCCTCTCACCTCAGCCCGGAGCCCAAAACACCACATTATCCCACTCAGAGCTGTTTGTTATCCTCGAAGATAAGAAATCCTCCACCTTAAAGCGCACAGTTCTAGGGAGAGGGAGAGGAAAAAAGACAAAAGGTGATGGTATGATGGTAGGAGCAGGGCACCTGGAACTAACGCAAAGCTTTATAAGGAGAAACTGTCAGGGGTCCGAGAGATAAAGTTGATCAGAAGGTCAAAGACAACACAAGCAAAGTTAGGAAAAATAGGCAGGAGCTGCTGCGTTTGAATGACCGACAGGCTGCGTTCAACGATGAGGACTTTCTTTTGTCTTTCATGTTTTAGGGCAAGGGCCTCTTCGCGAAACGGAGCATCAAGAAGGGAGAGACCATTTTCATTGAGCGGCCTCTCGTCTCTACCCAGTTCTTGTGGAATGCTTTGTATAAATATAAAGGTGACATGTCTCCAAAGTGCTGAGTTCTTAACTGGCTTTTAGAACTACATCTTGCACCAATTAACAGGGGAAGAGACTGATGTTGTATTAACAAACCACTCAGTTTGCGGATTATTAGGTACACCGAGCTAAAGCTAACGGAGTCTAATACAACAGTCCTGCCACAAATCCTCCCTTTTAATGAAGGCTATCACTTTAAGTTGGTGTTGAAACTGCTCAGACAGGTGTTGATTCAACTTTATGGTAATTTCGGAGGATGTCGTTTGTGGTGCAGATTGAACTTCGTTGCATGACACGGGGGGGGGGCTGTTATTTAGCCAACCTTCGCTGATATAAAAGGGGTAGATAAAATATTACACACAGTATAATACAGTACAATTCAACAAATTCTGCATTTCAGAAAAAAGGGGATACCCAAAAGTAAGTTTGTGTTTCATACTGGTTTAGTTCTTTTTGTCATATTCAGAGAGTTATGAATATTTCGGTTTTACCTTCGATGATCATCTTACTTTTGAAACAGGAATAACAAGCCTGTCAGGCTCTGCTGGTAGTGCTCTGGGGGCTGTTCTACGTTAGTTGTTTTTTTTTTTTTTTTTTTTTAAAGATCTTGGTTACAAAACATACAAACAACTGTATAAATCTTGTGTGTGTTCAATGTTGGATTATGCTGCAGGGATCTGGGGTTGTCACAAACAAAACTGATAAAGTGCAAAACAGAGCTATGCATTGTTTATCGGGTGTACGTGAAATGGCCCCAAAACTGTTAGCATGCTGTGATTGAGGGATTGGTTAATTAACAAGCCTGGTTTACTCTGTTATTTGAAAATTATCAAGAAAAATGGTCAGAAGAAATATTAAACAAACCAAAACCGAGAGAAACTAATATTACTAAGCCCACTTTAAATTTGCCTCTGAAGGTAATATACATAGTGTCTTGTAGGCCAATGTGGACCGGGCACCTTAAAAATATTACATTCATTCCTCATTCATATTCAACAGCTCCATAAACCGCAGCCTCCAACATCATCATTCAGTTGAATCAACACGTCTCTAAAACAGTTTCATCACAAACTGAACATTATAACCTTATTGAAGGCAGGAATTGTCAGAAGACTGTTGTTGGCCTGCAGTAGTTTTAGCACGGTGTACCTAATAAACTGAAACTCAGTTTATATTACAATATATTTTTGTACATGGGGCAACAAAGGCAATGTCTGTTTTATAAGAACATGGACTTGACACATACCGAATAAAGCAGGGTTTTAGGAGGAGTTTGAGAAAGAAGCTTTACTATCTGAAATGAACAAGGTCTGCAGTGAGGGTTTAACCTCTGCTCTTCTGCTCCACTGCCGTGCTGCATCCTTTTAAAGCCTGTGAGTACTGCTTACGTGCTCTGGAGACTGCAGAGGAGAATGCCAGGAGGCTCAGCGGCATCCCTGGACTCAGCCTTCCTCACCCTGAGCTCTGCCGTGTTCGACCAGAGCTGCACCAAGCCTGCCCCCAGTGCAAGGTCAGTCTGATCACGAACGGAGGAACTGATTTTCCACTTTGACCGAAAGGCCTTAACTTTTTTTTTTTTTTTTTTTCTTTTTCCAATCTTTCTCATTTAAAAAGAAAAAAAAGCTGAGAAACTTTTTTTTTTTTTTTTAAAGTGTTCGGATCAATATTGTGTATGACAAGAAACCTATTGATTTTTAAATGAGCTGTGGTCAGGGTAGAACCTCCACTATCAGTGGTCGACGCTGTGACCAGCTGATCAATTTTTCGTGGCCGGTATTGGTACTATGGCTCAATAAGCCAATCTGTCTCATTTTTATTCTCCAAAGTGAAAAACTGAGACGACTGTTTATCCTTGGTGGTTTCTTTGTATTTGTAGTAATGTATATATGTATAGGACACATGCAAACACGCTGTGTTTTTAACTGCAAAAAAGCGGCACGCGTGTAATTTTCCGATTTGGGTTCCCGAAGCTAATAACAACTTATTCATAGAGAACTTTTCAAGAGACTTTTTTTCACAGTAGACATAAAATCAATGGATGTAAAGTGCAATAAAATACAAATAGTAGTCAGTCACCCCTGGCTACAAATCAGATTACCGATTTGAAGGATTAAGAAGACAAACAAATAATTTCCTGATTACGTCTGTCTCACACAATAGATGTTGGTAAGTGATTAAGACCTGTGGTTTCCAATAACTGGTTAAGGATATGGTGCTGCATGGAGTGACGCAGCCAGAGGGAGATCAGAAATTGACTATTTGTTTAATGTTTGGTTTTTTTTGTTGTTTTTTTTTTGTACCTGTCACTTCAAATGGTTTTCATTTTCCATGTGTCATGATCGGTTGTGAACTCCTCTCGCTCTGCTGCAGGTGATGTATTGTAGCAGTGAGTGTCGGCAAGCTGCGGCAGATCAGTACCATCGGGCCCTGTGTTTGGGTCCCTCCCAGGAAGATCCGGACCACCCTGTCAACAAGCTCAAAGATGCATGGAGGTGAGGGAGAATTTCACACATACACACAGTGGCCACTTTATTAGGTACACATGTAGACTCTATTGCAGTCCGATACAACCTCTGCCATAAATTCTATCTTTTACTAAATTTCTGAAATGCATAAATACCATTAATATGCTCATTACTGAGGATATAGTCAAAGATGGTGTTGTGCTTGACTATATTATATTCAGTGGTCTCTCATTTTTCATCCTCCCTATTTACATACATGAGGGATTGTACAGGTGTATCTAATAAAGTGGCCACTGAATGTATTTTTCATTGTAAACCTACGTGAGCACACTGATTTCCTTTTTTTAAAAATTTCACACACTTCAAAGAAGATCATTTGTCTCCTCACCAGGAGCATGCATTATCCTCCAGAGACCTCCAGCATCATGCTTATGGCCAGAATGGTAGCTGTGGTCAAACAGGTGAGTCTCCGATTACTTCCAATTATTGGGTATACATTATGTGGTTTGTGTGTACTAATCTTGCAGGAATCCATGCAAGGAAAAAATATCAAGCGCAGCAGAGACACTTTGCTGTAAAAGACAAGAACATGCTGCATGTAATTAGATTTTTTAAAATTTTATTTTATTGCCCACTCCCCGTTGTTCCATCAGTTTTTAATTCAAGGTTTGTGGTGTTAATCCTTGCTTGAAATTAACTTTGCCATGACTATTACAAAGAAGAAGGGTAGCTGTGAAAATTATTCTTGTATAGTGACAAGTGGGAAGATGAATTTGTTTTTGTTTGTTTTTTTTTTTAAACAGACTTTCCTCTTAGGGTTGTCACCTGACTGACAGTGAACAATGATGATAATTTGATGTACATATTGATTTGAAAACATTGAATGTGGCACTGCAACTTTAAACCGAGAGAAACCAAATATATACCATGGAAATTAAGATGAGGCAGTTTTCAAGTTTATGGAAGTTGAGATTCTTACAGTACAAACATGATTTGCAACAAATGGCTTCCTATTACAGGATTTAAAAAAAAAAAAATCTCTGAATCTACTCACACGCACATACCATCAGTAATTTAGTTTGCTCCAGTTATCAATTGACCCTGTCTTTTTAATAACACTTATCCTTCCTAATAAGCAGCAAAACATTAGGCATGTGTAGCAAAGGAATATGGCACAGTGTCATTAAAATACATTTTAATAACCAAGCAACACGGTATTAATATTGGTTATGTTGTCCAGGCTAAAGACAAAGCACACTGGCAGAAGCTGTTTTCTCACTTCTGCAGCCGGGCAGCGAACGAGGAGGAGGAGATTGCCCATAAGCTCCTGGGAGAGCAGTTCAGAGTGAGTTGTCGTCATGTTATTTCTGCTGGAAATATGAAGCTGTTGAGTTGCAAAATATATTAAGTGTGGCAAGTTCAAAGACAGTATCCTGCTCTCATGGCAATTGCAATAATTTACGGTTCAATAAGCAAAGCATGACAGTGTTACTCTCTCCTGACGTGTTTCCCATGGAGGCCACCAATGCTTATGATGTATGTTTTCTGTCGTTTAAATTTATTTATTTTACGCTGTTTCTGTAGGGGCAACTGGCATTGTTACGCAGCCTTTTTGCAACAGCACTTTATGATGATCATCTCAGTCGGGTAAGAACATCTCAAATGTAGCTACCACGTGTTGTTTTTTTTGGTTTTTTTTCATGTTTTCAGTCCATTAATTGTCATTTACTCAATTCATTATTTCCAAGTGCTGCACAGCTGCCAGTGATATCTCAGAGCTGACAGTCTCTGATTTTATTTGGGCTGCTTTGTCTCCTAAATGTTGTCCTAGCTATTAAATCACCTTTATTATAAATGTCATGAAATGTTTTTCAGCATACCAAATCTGAATATTTGCTGATTTTTTTTTTATTTTATTTTTTTATTAAAAACGGATTCTTTCTAGAAAAAAACAAGACATTTGAAGAACTCACCCTGAGCTCTGGGAAATTTTGAGGGGCATTTTTCATTATTTTCTGACATTTTATTGAACAAACTATTGCTGGCAGATTAATTGATAGTGAAAATAATCTCTAGTTGTGACCCAATTTGAATTTACAGCGATATAAAAGTGATAAAAGCAGCAAATCCTCCCACCGGAGAAGCGAGAACCAACGAATAGTGTTTGCATCGTAAGTGAAACAACTACTTGATTATCAAAATAGTTTGCAATTCATTTTTTATGACTGACCAGTCACTTAAGTAATCATTTCCAGAATTAGGTCTGCAACTAATTGGTTACTTGATTAATCTATAAAATATCAGAAAATTGTAAAAATACACATTATTTCCCAGAGCCCAAGGTGATGTCTTCAAAGGTGTAGTTATGTCCATTCAACAATTCAGACCCCCAAATTATTTGATTTATAATGAAATCCTCACATTTAAGATGCTTTTACCAGCAAGTGTTTGGCATTTTTGCTTGAAAAGTGACTCAAACGATCAGTTATCAGTTGTATTAATAGTAGATGATTCATTTTCTGTCGATTGACTAATGCTGAATAATGTTTCTATGCGTACATAACTATAAAGTCAATGTATAGAAGTGCAGTGATGCTGTAGCTGACCCCGACCCCTTACCTCAGTACAAAAGGGTACTAAATAAAATGGAGAATTTTCCCTGCATGGATCAGTAATGGTACGATTGTATTGCAGTGGTTCGTTCCTGAAGGTTTCCGCTCTCTGTTCGCTCTGGTGGGAACCAACGGACAAGGCATCGGCACCAGGTAAACACTCTCCTCTCTTGTCCACCACTAGAGCTTACCAGCCTTACGCTGGACCTCAAGCTTCTCTCTTTCGTGTTCTATTTTTGTCTGTTCAATTCCAGCTCCTTGAGTCAGTGGGTTCATGCCTGTGACGCACTTGAGCTTCCTGCCCAGCAGAGGGAGCAGTTGGACTCCTTTATCGACCAGCTGTACAAGGACATTGAGAGAGGTAATTTTTAAACCAGTCTTGCAGTATGTTTATTGGAGTAAATTATTTTTTGTCCCAAACGAGCGGATTTTCATTGATCATATTATATGATTGAGTTTTATTTTTGTCAGTGTTGCAGTTTGACCCAATGACATTACTGTGATTATCATGCAACCTGTGTGTAGATCTCAACGAGAGGTCAGGAATGTGCATAATTTGTCTTTTTCTCTCTGTAGAAACGGGGGACTTTCTAAACTGTGAGGGCTCTGGACTTTTTCTGCTTCAAAGCTCATGTGAGTGCAGATGCTGTCCATGTTACGAGCGCTGCCACTTCAGTTCAAAGACGCTGTTATTCTGGTAAAAAAAAGGCCATCTGATGACTCTTTTTCTTGTTCCGTGTTGACTCTCTGACTCCTGCAGGTAACCACAGCTGCCTACCCAATGCAGAGGCATCTTTCCCTGACAACAATTTCCTGCTTCACCTCAGTGCCCTCAGTGACATCATCCCAGGAGAGGTCAGCTGACACGTCTGGGTTTGGAGTGATAAATTCTGGCCTGGGATAGATGGGACAGAACATCCTTCTCTAGCTTTGTGTTCTCCCTTGTCAGATGGTATTAGGAGGCTGAGACTTTGAGGATTGGACTGGTTTTGTCAAGCTGTCAGAAAGATTGAGAAGCCTTGCGTCTGCGCGGCACAGTAATGTCACAGCAGCCGTGCTACTTTCACAGCAAAGCTCCCGTTTGAATGCTGGCTAAGACAGGAACGCTTTGTATAACATTTCACCAGTAGAGAGAAGGAAGGACAGAGCAACTTCCTGCATGGGGCGGGGGCATTTGAAAAATACCAGTATCATGTTTGTGGGATTAAACTGTTAAAATTTGTAGCGTCAGTAACTTCATTCTATTGATGTTGGGCTTCTTCAGCCAGTTCAAGTGTTTTGTTTTCTTCAACTTTCAGGAGATCTGCATCAGTTATTTGGACTGCTGTCAGCGGGACCGAAGCCGTCATAGCAGACACAAAATTCTGAGGTAAACATCTGTAATCTCTCGGATTAATCAGTTTAATGGGGGGGGGGTCATACTCTTGCGAATCTGGATCAATAAAAAGCCTCCCAGACAATAATGGGCACTCTTAAGGCATAGATTATAGGGGTCTGGTGGCTACTCCTGTGCTCACGCGCATTGATCAACATGATGTCAATTCATCTTTGAATTACACACCAACACTCAGGGGGGGGGTAATTCTCATCTTTGAGAAGGTGCAGTTGCACTCCAGGTTGTTGGTGTGAATCTCCCTATGTCCCACATATCACGCCAGCTGAAAGTATTAAATGCACCAAACTTTCATTTGCTCTAGTGCACAACGGTTGCTGAACACCCCCAGATTTTCTGAACAGCAAAGTGTAAAATGCCTCTGATTAATTCCGCTCCTTTTAGAGGTACAACAATGTGACTGGCAGAACATTTTCTTCCCAGGGAGAACTACCTGTTTGTCTGCTCGTGTCCAAAATGCGTCTCCCAGATGGATGAGCTGGATGTGACATCAGAGGAGGAAGAGGAAGAAGAAGGCGAGGCAGAAGGCGAAACAGAGGGGGATGAGATGGAAGATGAGATGACAGATGTCTGATGAAAGACTTGCCCATATTGTTCACAGCCGTTCCCATTCCTGCCACCGTGCGCAGTGACCGCGAAGCCCAGAAGAATAAAGACTAGTCCAAAACCATGATCTGCATTTCACCAGAAGTGTCCAAACATCTTATGATCAACACATTTCATTCATTCTTTGTCCAGTTAGAGATCAGCTACAGAAAGAGTTCCCTTAAATGAGGTACATGTGTGCAGTATGTATGTGTCAGTTTTAGGTCAGTGATACGTTTTTATTGTTTTTGCTCTACTTAAGCACTCTGGGGTTTTAAATACAGCAAAGACAAGTTTCAGGGTTTTTGGGGTTCACATCGATATTGGGTGAATAGTATGGGATTGGTAGCCATTTTTACCCTTCGGGGTCTATGTATAAAAGGACACTACAGTTCCCCTCAGATCTATTGAAATTTTTAGAGTCCTGTGTTAATTCTCTGCGGCTTTGTCACTATGAACAGCCCATTACATTACAGCCATTTCATTCGTGGTTAGTTTATAAACTATTGATTAGAGCAGCTTTAAATTAAAGGTAAAAGTCAGCACTTTATCCCTGTAAGTTAGTGTCATTTGAAATCAAATGTGGAGGGGTACAGAGCCAAAAACAAAACTATCATACCTACTTACTGAATGGACTGTCTGACTTCCAGGTCCACTAAATACAATTCCGAAGAAGAGTTATAATTTCTTGTTCCTGACTAACTCTTAAAGCAAAGTGATTAAGCAAAGGATAATTGGTTCTCAGGTGTTTTTTGCTCTACTTGTACGTTTCTTACAAGTCTATGCATACTGTACTGAAGAGGCTTTTTATTTATAGTCTGTTGTAATTACAGTCCTGTCATATGGGAGGCATCCAGCTAGTGAAATACAGTTTGGTTTTCATACCATGATCTATGGGGTTAAGTTAAACCGTACATAATGTATGATATAGACCTTGAATGGAAAATTGCTTTGTCAGTAACTGTTTGCCCTTTGTTGAGAACTGTATTTCAAACCGCGGTTCCACATGAGTGAAATTGCTGCTGCTACCCACACCTGCATCAATATTACAACAGTGACCGTAATCACAAATCCCAATATTTTCAGTTACTCAGCAAAGATTGGAAATATTGAATGAACATTCCCAATTTTCTCAGTTGGCATTCAGCGCAGTGGCACAGGAGAACATGCCTTTGTAAGTCACAAAAGTATAATTTAAATATACGGGCAGCAAACAGGAGCCTAGCAGTTGTCGTTCTTACTACTCTGGCATAAACGATTGAAATTGAATGTCTGTTGAGTCGTTCCTTAGTGAAATTGTCTTCACTTATCATTGCTTTTTTTTTTTTTATGGCTGCTACACTCCAGGCAGCTTTTTGCTGTACGCACTTTTAACTTGGTACATACAGAACCAATAATAAATATATTTCATATCATCAATCATTAAGTCGATTAAATGAGGTATTCTACTGCTAATACCTGCCAGTCAGTCACTTTCCACACTAATAGTACGTACATTCTAATTAGTGCTAGCGGATAGTGGATAAGAATAAGTCTACAGTAATAGTGTCTTTGCATTGTTAAGCATAATCCTCTGCTTTTCCCTCGTACCTCCAATCATCTATGGTTGACATTTTTCCATTAACCTTCTCAGTTTACGCTACTACGGTCCCCAGTCTTTGCTGCACTTGCATCATATGCTAATTCACCCAGGATGCACAAAAGAGAAATGGAAAAAAAGAGCACATTATGTCCATGAAAGGACGCACACCTGGGACCCAGCACGGCAGGAGGCTGGACCTCTGGACACATCTTCCAGTTGAGACTCCCTCACCATCGGCTGTCATCCTCTGAAGCCCTGCCAGAATTACTGCAGGGGCTCTAACTTTTGAACGCGGACTTTGGTGCGGCAGCTCACCGCAGGCGGTCAAGCGCGGGCCGGAATTCATATGGTATAAGCCTCTACATCACACAGCACGGCTGGGACAGCAGAAAGGTCTGAGTCCAGAGAGGAGTGGGCCAGATAAAGGCTCATTTGAGGACTGAGGGGGCAGGAAGTGAGGCAAGTGTTTGAGGAAAGGAAAAGAAGTGGGGAGCGCTTTAAGAAGGCCAGTTATTACTATGCAGAGAAAGAGTCTTTTATTCAGTACAAAACGCTTCATATACATTTCAAAGACTACAATGATCTTAAAGTGGCATATTACTGACTCTTAATTATTTATGAGAGAGATAATAATGGCATTTTTCCAATTTATGTGCAGAATATGCAGTTTTATTTATTACTTGTAAGACTTGACTACACATTGCTATATCAAAGGTTTTTAAATCTCAGACAGCTCATGCAGTTTCCCTCCAAAATCTATACAGGGTTGAATAAAATGTGACTGGGATTTTTCAGTTATGGGCTGTAAGGTGGGGAATAACTCAGATAATTTGAGCAAAATGTGACTCTTCTTACAACTGACTTCATGGATAAAAGACTTTTTTTTTTTTTTACGGCTTTTAATTATAGATTAATCATCACTTTTTCAATAATTGTTGAAATATTTAGTTTAGAAAATGGCAGAATATAGTCAGTCACAACCTCCTAGAGCCCAAGGTGATGTTTTCAAATTTTTAATCAATACTGTACTTACTTGATTAACCTAAATCGTTGCCGATTCATTTGACTGATTTTTTCTGCTCTATAAATTTTAATAGATTATTTTCAGTATGTCGTATCCCCATCCTCATCTATTAGATATTAGATGTTCTTCCACTTCTCATTATTTTTTACAGTTTAATGTGCCTGCTTTGTTGATTTTTGTCAGTTGTCCTCAAATTAATAGGTTTTGTATTAAATTATGTACAAACGCTTGTAAAAATAATTGGTCAAGTATGTAGTTTAACCTTTACACACAACACTTCGTCTCTCTTGAGAATTTTCAGCAACCTGCCGTTGATTTATTCACCGAGGTTTAAAGGTGGACTGTGCTGTTTATGGCTGCTAGTGTGAAAGTTGTATAACTGTTTCACATTGCGTGCCTGAAGTGTGCAAACTATGAACTGGACTCTTGATTTTAGACCTGAGCAAACCGACTCTGCTTGAAACAGACTCCATATGGAAACAATCTCCAACCTACATTAGTGCTGTCCAGATTGGTTACCACAATGGATACCACTGCTGCCTTGGAGGGCGACTCCAGAACCGGAGTGATGAACGACTGCTTCATGTGAAATCAGCCTAACCGAAGTACGGTTATTGCACTTTAGCTCACCCTGCATAAAAAATAAACATGAGAAAGAAATACAGTTTAAGAACACAAACACGGTTGTTGAGGGAGCTGCTGGGTTTGATCAATGTTTTGAGATTTCTGTGGTTAAGTTCTGCTCAAATCATTTCCTCGGTTAAAATGAAAATGGTACAAATTGTCAACAGTACCTCTGCCATGTAGTCATCAGGGATACTTTTGAAACATTGTGGGCTGCCCAATAACCTCACATTCATCTTCAGGAAGAAACGTTTAGGACCTCAGTGGCGTCATAAATCTTGTGGCGCAGCCTGAGCCAGTGGAAGAGAACATAAAGAATTGAGTTGTGAATCATCAAAAGACGGCTTGAGCATCACAAATGTTTTGACAGGATCTACGGTAAAACACTATGTTTCTAACTATCTGACAGAGAGGACCCAAGAAAAAATGCTAAAAGATTAGAGAATTTATTAGTTGCTTCATTTGTGAGACTTGTGAGAAGCAAGAATGTGAGTCTTTTTGGCAAACAGAAAACTGTGCAAAGACTGGAGAGCTGAACTGAAATTATTGTTCACTCTAGAAATTCTGAGCTTATTAGTTGAAGTAATCTGTGTCACCTTTTTGTTTTTGTTTGTTTCCAACCACAACCAGGGATTTATGGATTTTTAGCCAGGCTAGTGGCTGTAGGGATGGTAATATGTCCACCACTTTGGTCAAGACTGAAATATGTCAACAACTGTGGAATCCCATGAAATTTTGTACAGATATTCATTGTCTCCGGAGGACGAAGCCTACTGAATTCATCCCTGACTTTTCATCTAGTGCCACCAGAAAGTCAAAATGTTTTCACTTATCCTGTGAAATATCAATACAGTGGATTGACAGAAAATTTTGCAGAGTAATTCATGGTCCCCCGAGGAACCCTATTGCCTATGGTGATCCTCTGACTCTTCCTTTAATGCCACCATGAGGCTGACATATGGTTTTGAGTAAGGGTTTTGTGATCCCCTAATTTTTCCTCTAATGCCATCATGAGGTCATACTTTTGTCTAATTTTAGGACCAAATATCTGCAAAACCATTGACATTCCCATCAGCCACAGACTGTACTTTGTGCTCATTGCTAATTAACAAATGTTAGCATGCTGAAGTTAGCATTGAGCTCAAACACTTTTAGACCTAAGTACAGCCTCACAGAGCTGCGAAACGTGCCCGTAGAACTTCAGTCTATTTTTCAGAATAAAAAGTGTACAAAGATAGACTGACAGATGAGCAAACATCATGAACTCTGGAAATACTGAGCTGATTAGTTAAAGTATTTTGTGTCTGGATTCTTGTTTTCGAAAGTTTTTCCAAGCACAACTAAGGAGCTTTTCATCCTTGCATGGGTAGTTGAGTTTTTGTTCTTTTCCTTCCTCCCTAAGCGGTGGTTTGAGACCTCCAGGACATGTCTACATTTCATTTTCTCAGACCTTTGAGTTTGAGTCTTGGTCAATTAAAATAAGACCATTGTGCTATATGTTAAAGATGTCAACTGTGATCAGCTGTGAATGCATAGATGAATTCTTTCTCTAAGGTCAGGCAAGACATTCCCACTGAGCCCAAACATGGTCTGACTCATGTAGTGCAAATGAGGCATTTGAAACACTTTGGCCATTCAGCTTTATCTCGCTATCTCATTTTCACATCTTTTGCAGGACATTCAACACATCCTTGCTGGATGAGGCTTATGCTTTCTTTTGGCTCTGGCATTTCAAAGTCCAAAATGCAAAAGGAGTAACAGTAACCAATTATGTGCAGCTTATTCTTGCTAGTCAGAATGATACGCATGCCAGTAAAATGGCTTGGCTTAATAACACACTTTTCAATATCAAGAGCTTCTCTCGCTTCCTGTGGGCACCTGGTTGATGGACGGTTCATCATGCAGAAGATCACACACATGAACCAATTACAAGAGGAATCTTTTCATACAAAAAAAAGACACGAATGAGATGAGGAAATTCTGTTTTTTAATTTCGTTGTATGAGAGCTGACTGAGATGAATACTGCTGCGTTCACAAGTGGACACATGTAAATATAAAAATAATCTTTATATTTCAAAGCCACTTTTTAAAATTAAAGTTATTGGGCTGAGCGACATTGAGCAAAATAGAAAGGGAAGATTCAATGACAATTTGCTCAAGAGCAGAGTTCAGTCAACCTGAATAAAGTGTCTTTTCAAACTGCAAAACAGTGACGTCTGTTTGACACCTTATAACAGATCCTGAAAGTTTTTTAAGTTGAATGTGTCGCTGAATACCTGCATCCTTTACAAATCCTGCCAAAAAAGGAGCTACTTTTTCACAGGAAATCACAGTCTTTAATTAGCATGTCTTAGTGCATGGAAAATTGAGCTGAGATTAGTATGATGAAGTTATTTAGAGCCTTGATGGAAAAAAGGTCTACTGACGTTAAAGATAAGATTTCATTTTTTGTTTCAAATGGTGGCAAACAATGAAGTCTGCTTTTACTAATACCAGTGAGACAAGCAAAGTCATAATGAATCAAACTAAATTTGACCACTGTTTTCAGTAGTGCTTGTTTTTGACCTAAAAATGGATACCATTGGTTCACACATCTTTGAGGTGTCAGTAATGTGCAGTCGGAATTAGGGCTACAAATAACAGCTAATTATTTTCATTATAGATTGATCTACCAGTTATTTTCTTGATGAATCATTTAATCATTTAGATAAACTGAGAATAGAGACCATAATGTTAACTCTAATATTTACTGAATATATACAGTGTGAAGTGATGGTGCCCAGTGAACATTAGTGCACATCAAGTAGATGTTGCTAAAGGCTTTACGGTAAGGTGCAGGATTGTCTAGAAAGTCTATAAACTGTCAGAAAATTGTGAAAATACCAATTATAAATGTCCAGAAGCCCAAGTCGACATATTCAGATTATTTTGTTTTGTCCAACTAACAGTCCAAATCAAAATATATTCATGTTACTATAATATAAAACAGAGTTAGTCATCAAATTCTCACATTTCAGAAGCTGGCACTATTAAATGTTTGGCATTTTTTCTTGAAAAATAAATTAAACGATTACTCAGTTATAATCAATAGTTAATCATATTGATTAATTTTGACTAATCAGTTAATTGACAAATTGTTTCAGCTATAGTTGGATGGTTATGATAAATACGTGTAGATTTTGTAAATTAGACTGGAAATTTTATCCCTTTGGGTTTTACATATTGATCACTACACTGGGCCCGTGTTGTGAGCCCCAGGAGAATTTTGTCTTCCCATCAATCTCTGATGATAATGCCTGCGAGAGGCAGAAGCATTTGTGAAGTGACCCTTTCAAGATGTATGGTGGTCTCCATATTTAAATTCAAAAGAAAATGATCCTTCATCCGTAAATTTCACTGTTCCTTCCCAAATGAAATGGCCTGCATGTTAAATTGAGCTCCCTCCTTCCCCATCACCAAATACCCTCAGGACATGCTTTGACAGGCATGGGGGGGAGGAAGCCCAGGCATAATGCTTTGTGCACTTACTTGGGGTCCTCACAACTTCCATTGATTACGCATAAAAAGACCACATAGGAGCCTTGGTTTCACAAGGCTTCTTCATTATGCTTTCATGGTGAGATAGTCCAGCAACCATATGTCTCATACATGTAGCTTAAACAGTTGTATGAAAATGTTTGGGCACCACTGGGAAAATTATATATTTTGTTGATGTTTTTAGTGAAAAGTAGTAAATACGTATCCTGCAGAAAACCGACATTAAAAACGAGCTGTTCTTCAAATCTTAATGCACTGTTGCTTTTTACTTCATGAAAAAAAATGAAAAACAGTAATTGTGGCATGTGGAAAAATTTAAGTCAGGGCTTAGTAACCCCATTTGGCTTGCAAATACTTTTTACAGCCAGTTAAGTCTTTCTATTCTTCGTTTATTAATTTTTACACACTCTTTCTTGCACATGACTTCAAATTCTGAGATATTTTATGCTGCGTTGTATACCCAGCATGTTTAAGATCTATCCACAGATTATTTCAATTTAGTTCAAGTCAGAGGACTGTGAGGGGTCGTTCCAGAAGCTTCAGTTTGTGCCTCTTGAAGTAGTTCATGGTGGATTTTAAGGTCTGCATGGGATCATTATGCTGTTGTAGTTTCTTGACTGACTGCATGACATTTGCATCAAGAATTTGCTTATATTTAGAGGAATTCATTCTTCCCTATATCCATGCAATGTTTCATGTGCCACTGGTTGCCACACAACCAAAACCCTAACATTTCCAACCCCATGCATAACATTTGGCAAGGTGTTCTTTTCTCTAAAAATACCTTTGATTATTATGGCCGAAAGGCTCAAGTTTAACTTCATGAAGAAGATGTCTGCAAGGAATAGTTGGGGAAAATTCGTAAATCAAAAATAGAAAGATTATTAGCTGTTACAAAAAGTGTTTGCAAGCAGTGATATTTGCCAAAGAGGGGCATTTACTAACTATCTAACGACGTTGTAGGGTGTGCAAACTTTTGCACATTTGCCAATTAGTTAATTTTTTTTCAGTTTTATCATGAAATAAAAAGTAACATTGCATTAACATTTGAATACACACACACACACACACACACACACACACACACACACACACACACACACACACACACACACACACACACACACACACACACACACACACACACACACACACACACACACACACACAACAAACTACACTTGGTTTTCACAGGATGGCCTTTTGACATTCTTATTACTTTTCCGGTGTAGTGCGTCATTAAATATTATGCACAAATAAATAATTATCTGACTTTATTGCACATCATAAGCCTTGTGCTACAGGCAGGACCCTCTTATTGGAAAAAATATTGTTAGTCATCAATATCACCTCAGGACATCATCTAATTAATAAGCAACATTGTGGCATTTACAAAATATAGGCATATTATCTAGCACTGGCTTCCTATTAAACATCTAACATCTGTTCACAAAATTAAAAGATAAAACATTCACTTGGGACCATTTTCAAAGCATACAACATTAGCAACAATGTGCCAAAACTATGCAAAATATTCTCGAGATTGCTCAGTATTTAGTTACATACACAATCCTCCGAAGACCAGTCCGGCCCAGAGGACTTGCTGCATCAGGTTCTTCTTTCTGTACTATAACTCACTGAATGTCTTGTTCTCCAGATGGATGTACCTCTGAAGGCCCCTGTTGTATGAAAAAAAACTGTTCCAAAAAGTTTCATGATTGGGCTTAGAGGTGCAAAATCCACCAGTACAGAAAGTTGGATCCAAGTACAAGCTGGAAATGTGATTAAGGCCGGAACCTCTGTGGTAGGGGATCCACACAACAAATCCCATACCCAACACCGTAATTCAGCGGTGGTTCCTCAGGAGTAATTTAGCATTTGGTTAACATAAACCTGTTTAGTGTGACATGGGATGAAGGCCCCTGAAGTGACAGATGTTTCTGTTTAATGTGATGGGAAGTAATTTTTTTTAGTTTAGGAGGGGGATATTTTGTGGGGTTGAGTGAGAGATGCCCAGGTTGCTTTGGGCTGTTTGAAATCATGGGCTGATCCAGTCTGATTCTTGTCATAGGTTTACATGTTGATCTGGAATACACCTTCTCTGTTTCAGAGAGCAAATAAACTGCTTCATCTTGTCTTCTTTCCTTTCATCTGTCAGTCCTCAAGTTAAGAAAACAGAGACTCGAGTTTATTTCAAACACATGAGAATTAGGGGTCATTGTGGCCTCAGGCAAGGTACTCTTAAAATAAAATAGTTTCTCATACTAAGTAAAAGAGAGGCCGCTTTCTGTAGTTACAAAAAAAAAAAATCTAATATGTAACCGGAAATGGGTTTTATGTTCATACGAGTAATTTCTGCTTAAAGTTAATTGCTTCTGGGAATTGTGAAAACACTTTTTAGCTATTGAACTGCCTCGAATGTAAATAGCCTCACTCCATGTTGCATATGACGGTCCATGTTCATCTGCTAACTGGAGGAATTGTATCACACATTTTGCAACACTATAGTGTTTGTTCAATTGTCAGGGGACGGGTCTAGGATTGTAGAGGAAGAGGACAAAGACAAAGCCTTCTCTCATGCAGCCATCGGTCTGTTTGTGTGGTTGGTTGAAGAGTCTTGAGAAACCAGAGGGAAATCCACCAGATCTTCAAAGGGACTGCACATTGGGGGGTGTTGGCAGAATACTGGGTTTGGACAGCTTGCATACCTTACAACACAACCCCAGTTAACAGACAAGCACACATAAACACAGCATTACCTGCCATTATGGATGAGCAAGCAATGCAGGCTAAATATTTAAGTTTACAACACTGATTCCCAAACAGGGGGTACTTGTGCATTTATTACATGGTACACATAAAGACTGTAGAGTATTTCAAACAATTTGAACAAAACAGAAATTACGATTTGATTGAAAAATATATGCATGAGTCAGCCGTAACACCTGGACATCACGCTGTAATTAAGAGTGCCTGATAACTAGTTAGTAAGCAAGAAGCGAAGCCTATAGCAAATATTTAATTTTTGCATCTCTGCAGCTGTTTCATCACTTTTCAGTCAAGAATGCAAATCAAAGTTATGACACTGGTGTTGATTCATTAAATTTTTCTTTGCATTAAACTTTTCTTCGTTAAAATTTGGGACTCACAGTGTCAGGCGTACCTTAGCATTCTCTGCTTGGGTAGTTCAACATAACATGACAGACAGGCTGAGGGAGAACAGGAGGGTTCCCTTCCACCTCATAGAAATCGCCATGTTTTAATAGTTTAACCTGTAATATTTCTCTCCCATAGATTTGCACTGAATTGATTCTCAACAATACGAAACAAAGTATGTCCCGTATCAGTTCAATACATCGAAGTTTTCAATTATGGGATGTTTCCGTAATTTATGAGATGGTTAGCAACGTTAGATGAAAGTCATAGATAAACAGTCGAAGTCATTAGCTAAAAGTCATGGATAAATGGTCAACATAGTTAGCTAAAAGCAGACTATTAATGGTTAAAAAAAAGACAAACTTAGTGGACAAATGTCTGCACTATGCTGCCTTCAAATGGGGTTGTGTTTACTGTGTTCACGAGAAGAGTCCATATGAACGATCCCCTCTTGTTGTATTGCTGACCTCTGACCTTCGAATTTTCTGAAATCTCCAAGATCACTCCTTGTGACGTGTTTGCTGATGTTTTCAGAAATGGCAGAGGCCATGGAAGTAAATTTTTTGTTGGATGTGTCATTATATTGTAATTTTAGACGTAGCAAGTAATTTTATTTTAGAAGTTTTTCTTCATAATTTTATAATACATATGAGTAAAATGATCATATTCCCAACGGCCTCATATTTTCCCTCTGTCATTATGCCTTTGCTTGTCCTTGATTATGCTACCCACCTGCTAGCTTGCTTAATTGTTAGCTTTTGTGGCTTCCAGATACCAACAGTAACGTTAATATTCAAGAAAACAATGTGGAGTCTTTTGGCGTCCATGTTGCCATTGCCTGTCAGCTGTTGAAATAATTAGCTAAAAGTAATGAGAGGTTAAAATAGTTAGGTAAAAGTAATAGAAAAACAGTCAAAAAAGTTGGCTAAAAGTCATGAATAAATGGTTGAAGTAGCTAAAAGTATTTGATTAGCTATTGATATGTCCAGTTTCTGCTGCTCCACAAGTCGTTGTCGTATGATTGCAAACGTGGTCATACCAAAATTAACACAGACGGTTCTAATGTGTAAACATATTTATTGTAACTATCAACTTTTATATAGTCAAATAAATATAGTTAAATAACAGCTAGTTTAAAGTCTTTTAAAAATGAATACATCTCGTACATGACATTGAGCTTTTGAGTTATCTGACTGAGCTGTGAGGAAACAATGATTTACAACACCAGTAACAATGAACGGTTGATTGTACAGCTTTAAATGCATATACGTAGTATGAGACGAATATTTCTATGAGGCCTTTTTTCATACACACATACACAGTTACACACTCACAGGAAGCCACTGAATTATAGATGCAGAAACAGGAAATTCCTCCCTTTACCCTCTGTCACTCAGGCTCTGACCTTGCACTAAATCAATTAGTAGTGCTGCAGGCAATCAGTGGACCTCCCCGGAGACTCTATGAATGTACCCTTAATTCACGAGGGCCTCTTGGACTTCTCTCCACAGTCCCTACCTGATGGGTGGCAACCGCTCCTGTTCACTCAAACACGACAGTCATGTCACGCTGGGCATATCAAAAAGCAGTAGGGGTGAGATTGTTTTGTTTCCTCTGCTGTGTAGCATCCTGCCTTGTCCATAAAGTGTCCTCTCCTGCGTGGTCAGGAGGGTTTTGATCCACTCAGTGACCACTGTGTGTGCTCACTCCCTTTAGGTCGCTTTTGTTTTTTTTAGAAATGGACTGCAGTTGTATAGCGCTTTTATAGCCTTTTCTAGTTGTTGTGCATTGCTATAATCGAGTGGTTATATGCCCATTCGACTGGCTGTAAACCAGCAAGATGGAAAGTGAGACAGAAAACATCTCGTAAAACCAGTGCGGTTTGGGAGTATTTTGATCTAGAAAATGAATAAAAGGTTGTATGTAGACTTTGTCAGAATAAACTGGCATATAACCACTCGAATGGAGGAATGTGTAACCACATTCGGCACAAGCATGTGGACATTAGCCTCCGAGGAAAGAAGACTGGTAGTGCTAGCATTACTAATGTTAGCCATGCTTGGCAAACCAATATGACATCATTTACACGCAGACAATCTGATCCAGCTTAATTCCCGATTAAACTGTGCTGAATTTTAACTGCTTTCTGAGTGTTTTCTTACTTTAAGACTAGCTGACTACTCTAAATTTAAATTACTGTTTAATCGACAGAAATTTGTCGTTGGGAACGTCCCTACTTCCAGTTTATCAAATGTGAGGATTAACTGTTTTTTGTAAACCTATGGAGAACCAAAGTAATCAATAATTCATAAATAAATAAATAAGACAATTAAATACATAAATAAATCATTATATAAATAAACTACAAGAAAACTGTAATGTTACCATTAAAGTGAATAATTCTAGACATTTTTAAAAGTCAGCTCATTATTATTCAATGTTATTTCCTCCCGCTTCAACAGGGTTTACTGCAGCTCATTTTTATTTCATAGTAGCAGTTTCTATTTAAAAATGTTTCCGAACACTCTCTTTATTACACAACACCATATTCTTCAATGACTGTTTTAAGATTTTGTCTCTCATTCAAGATTAGCAGGGTAGAGCCAGTTATGTGATTGGCTAATCACACAAAATATGAAATTAGTAGTGGGCATATTTCATTATTTCATGACATAGGTTCAACGAACAAAGTAAAAGACTAATTATCAGTAATATGGTTGGGTTACAAATTTCTACTGGATTTACTGGATTACTATATAAATATTAATATATTTTACCGTCAACTGTCACCATGTGGTTGGTTGTGGAAATTTTGGATTGACATTCGCCACACCTTTGCATGAAAAAGAGATGTCCACCTAATGTTATTATACAGGGCCCTCATGAAACAAGACCACACACTGCATAGGAAAAGATAAATTTTTTAGGTCTGTGTCTCATTAAGTTCATGTTTCCATCCATTACATTGCAATGGGAAAATTCTGTAAATTATTGGAAAATAGCCCACATTAGTTCTGCTAATTGCATATATTGCAGGCTTATCTGCAAATCTTCCGTGCACTGCTCCAAACTTCATCCCAGGCTGTTTTGGCGTTTCCGTTTGGGGAACCTGACACTCACTCCAGCTTCCAGCCATTCAGTGTTTATCAGCAAGATCAATGCAGCATCTGTGTCTTTCTCCCCAGGAGACTCTGTGGGATGTAATCCTTCTCCAGCCGAGTGGATTCTGAATCTTCCGATTCACTCTTGCTCCCAGGAGGACACAGGGGCACATTTCTCATGGACCTGAATAACTGTGCATGGTATTTGTGAAATTTATTTCAGGACGGTTGTACCATAAAATGTCTAAATGCATATTACAGATGACCTTGTAGCGTAAATATTCACATATCTTGACCCTAAGTGGTAAACTAATTTAGACAAGGGAGGTTGCCCTGACGCTTACGAGGATACTTGTCTCCCACAGCGGGAAAACAGATTCAAACTCAAATCAAAAATACAAGCCTTGGTTTTCTGCGTTTAACTAGCTTTAACTTTCGACGGATTTCAACATCAATGTAAATTTACATCAATGTGAATGTGAGATGAGCAAATCCCCAGGGAATTACAGAGTTTACAGGAAAATAAACAGAGTGGTGTTCGGGGAAATTAAGCCAATTACCACATGAGATTTAATAAACTAAATGATTCAATTTCAATCAATCAACTGAATACTTCAAACAATCTAATGACCAATACACACAGAATAACACATTGTGGTAAAAGGCTAATGATATATTTTCCAGGTAAAAAAATTAGGTGGTATGCGATTTTATTTAATTTGCTTATGAAATTTGCTGCAGGCTGCAGTTTCATGTTTATACTGTACATAACATGTAACATGCAACATTTATTTTGACCCGGTGCAGTCACCAACTATCTTTCAATTCTCAACAGCATAATGGGACCAATTATCACATAAGTTAATGGATATTACATAATTATCTTCATCAGCTCTGATTGTACCTCCACTCCATCAGCACTTCTATAAAGCATTGCTGTGGTTCTTTGAGGTGAAGGTGAAAAGAAATGCTGGAAGTTTCATGAATTTTTTCTTTTGTTGTTTTAAAAAAATCCTAAAAAGGTTTAGTTAATGGACAGGATGTGTTTTGCTGGTTAACTCACTTTGCAACAGTCTTGGTTTTAAAATTATTGTGTGCTTATTAAACTTGCATTCCCTTGAGACAATTAGGTCGAACAGCTGCAGTTCACATGGTGATGCTGAATGATGTACTTTCTCTCACAGAGAGTGGTCAACACCTAAAGAGTCATATATCACAAAGAAAGTTAAATATAACAGTGGAAACAGGTTTGGTTTACAATTACAATCCACTGGGACATCATCATTCTTCAGATATGGTTACCCCCGAGTATGAATGTACCAGAGCACCAAGACGTTGAGGCACAGCCATAAATTACATTTGTTGTCACTCCAAAGCACCGTGAATACTCACAAAAAATGCAGGTATCAGAACAAGTAACCATCTATTTTGTGGAAGTGATGTTCTGATTCTGATTGTTTACTATTGATAAAAAGGAATTTCAGTCGATTTCATTGCGCCCAAAATGGCTTAATATACATAACTCGCTGTCTAAGAAAATTATTTGGGTGTAATGAATGATCGGACCAAGTTTGACTGGGTCAGGCTCCAGCTGGTGTTGACAATTGGCAGATAAATACATTAGTGTGTGATATGTAAAGATTATAGTCTTAAGCTTGGAACAACCCCCAAGACTAGCTGAAACCTACGAAGGCTGGACAAACCACACATAAAAAGATTGTTTCCACCAGCTTGCATACGCTTTTCAGTCTCCGACAGTCAGAAAGGAGCACAAACCTTACAAATGAGTACATACACTAAACACACAGCAAATCCTGTGAGAATGCCAACTGTCTCCAAAACGAACATGATGGCAACCAGCAGTTTGCATTGTTTATATGCAGTGACATTTGCACTGGCCAAAAAAAAGGAGAGAAAAAGCACAGAGTTTAGGTGAGATCCTAGATGGATAGACATGGGTAGTACGGACTTTATAGCCTACAGAGGAAATCGGAGGTGAGTGAACTTAAAAATGACCTTGTGAAAAGAAGCTTGTTTAACGGTACGTCTCCATTGGGCAACACACAAGTGATGCCAATGTTAGTTGCAATATAAATGCCTGAAAGTGACCAACAGTACCAAGTTGAGAACAAGAAAAATTCAAACTTCATCAAGAAAAAAATCAAATAAAAATTCAACCACACTGTTTGGAACCAAGCAAAAACACCAACTGGTAACAGCTCACCATCAATCATGTTGACACAGTCAAATACCTGAGGAACTCAAAGTCCACCAGTTCAAACTCTGTTAAACATTTAGTTGTACAGGACATTTTGATGAGAGGCATTATGCTGCACGAAACATTTAATCTTTCTGCTCTTTCAATAAGGGAACTCTCATGACTTCTGCATCCACATCTGCTGTATATGCTGTAAATAAGCTGCGCTTTACACTGTAACAGTAAATTATGCTGAGGTAACAAGCCAACGGACAAATGAGTCTGTAAGGACACTGGAAGACATAGAACAAATAAATAGTTGTACTTTTCTTGTCTCTGAAAAGACAAAGAGTAAAGTGTGTTATATTGCAGTATTTTCCATCTTAACTATGAAGTGAAGGCACTATGAGATCTGGGGACCTGAAGTTGGAGCAGTTATTTATTAAAGCAAGGGGGATGACACCTACAGTAGATTGCCTTATTATTTATAATGCTTGCTACACGTTATGTGAGAGTTTTACAATGACAGCTTATGAGAGAATCACTGCGAGGAGATTTAAGTTAAAATCATGACACAACTTCTCTTGTGGCATTCATTGACAGGCCATTTATTTAGAGGGTGTATCAGTTTAGAGTTTTTAAGGTGATATAAGTTATAATGTATTTGCTGCTGGTGATTTTTGAACACTGAATTGTACTTCACACAAACATTAATGATTAGAGACTTTTTCTTCATTGGTAGAAAGGTGAAATTACATTTCTTCAGACACCATATCCTGATTAAGAAAGTGATTTGCGCGACTAGTTAATATTAATCCAAGAAAGCCTCTCATTATTTTTAAACCAGGTGCCGTTCTGATACTGATCAGAACAGATACAGAACTGAACAGATTCTCAAACTAACAGTTTGATCATTTTCTTATATATACACACTGTACTACAGTACTAGGACTAACCAGCTCTACATGTATCATCAGCAGTTGAGGTTGCTGACTTTTTAGGTGGGACCCACAAGCTTTAGCCTTTACTCATGTTTACGTCATCACGCAACACTGGCTTAGCATGATATCATATCTTTATGCATCAAATGCATATGCAAAACCTTGAAGCAAGTTTCTGATTTGGCCAGAAATATTGAAAACAAGAGTTTTCGACCAACTCAGAGTTAAATTTAGCTAGCTAGCAAGCTACAGCTGACTTAAAGCAAAAATTATAGTGTCAGTCAGCAAAGTCGATGACCACTGGCTAAAAATGACCAGCCTGCTTTCGTTTATTGCTCTCTGAAAAGAAGTACCCAGAGTTTCAAAAATAACCATGAAATTGATTTACAGATATAGCAACAGTAACTAACAGCGGAGCTCAGTGAAGGGTCGTTTATAATAATTACAACTCTCCAATTTAAACCAAATTTTACGAAAATCTAAAAACAACATACGTGTACGAACGTCTCCATTTACAGTTAAGAGGTAATGTGGAGTTACAGCGTCATGTTATCTACACATACAGCAGAAGAATGATTCCACTCGCTTTTACACAGTGAGGCTCACGCATTTTACACTGAAAAATTAGAAAAGAGCACTGATATCTGATTGGTGCTTGGCATCTGGAAATACCCTGAGTTTACAAAGAATCAGAATTGGGGAGAAACATGATCATTGAATCCCTAATCTGAACTATACTGAACATGAGGTATCCCACTGCCATAATCTTCATCTATATTTCACAAAGTAATGGGATACACTGCACATAACATGGACTTTACCATAGAGCATATTACAGTGCTATATACATGTAAACCCCAGGCTGAATGTGCAGTAAATGTGCACATGAGCAATGCTGTGAAAATAACCTATAGAGCTGAATACTGCATAATTTGAAGGATCACAGAACTTTGCCTAGGGGCCACAAGAGTGAAACACCACCTGACACATAGGCCACCATATGCCTAACATACATCATACATATGACTGAAAGTACGGAAAATAATTGATCCCATACGGAGAACATTACATAATCAGCCTCTGAGCACTTTAACTCACAATATATCCCTTCACAACACCTCTAAACTCACAATAAGCAGACGCTAAATTCCCTGTAAATAGGAAATCAACAAGTAGCATTATCATACTAACAAGGAATAAAGACAAAGACAGCTTGCAAACCGCTGTGTGAATTTTCACATTTGCATCCATCCGCACTGCTAAACAGCTAATTTCTTGAATAACTACTTTGATGGAAGCAGAGCTCATTACAATTTGAAAATTCATTTTCCTGCTGAAAAAAAGACACCCTTACTTCAACCACACTCTGCAGCCTATTAAATAAAAACACAAGGTAAATTGCTAATTCCGCTTGTTTGAGAAGAAATGAAAGTGATGATGACTTCAAAGAGTTTGAGATAGAATACATTATGGAAATTATGTGAAATGCTCTATGAAAACAATAATAAAATTGTGTGTGTATGGAAAATAAGACGTGTGCACCAGCATTCTGGTACATGTTCATGTATGTAAGCTTGTGTAATTAAGACAAAGTGAAAATAATAAAACTGTGTTCATATGCTAGGTTACTGTGAGATAACAGCCAAAGTAATAGGTTTCCACTTTAGACTGCTAGAAACAACTCTCCTGCTGAGCTGTTTGCTTTGCAACCAGTATGGAAAACAGCAGCAGATCCCCTTTTGACCTTTAGCCTCGGCAGATTTTGCCTTCTAATTTGACTAATTGTGTTTTTCCCAGGGGGGGACTCACATACATGACCGGCCTGGACAACATCAATGAAGTGGTGTCCAGGTCAGGTCACTGTTAAAACACGGTTCATAACAAAGACATGTGGGCCTAAAACGACCCCAATCTCTCACCATCACACAATACATTATTAAAGCGGAATGCTGGCTGGAAATTCCTTTTTGTAGAGGTGGCTTTTTCATAAAAACACACAGGTCTAAAGGGAGTGGGGACTATCCACATATCACTCAGGTTTTCAAGGTTTTCAAGCTCCCAGAACAGATGCTGTTTCATTTTAACCAATACTGCTGCCAACACTTCACTCCATTTCCTTTACATTATGAAACATTGAGGTTGGGTTACGTATGGCAACACTAGTTCTATGAACACAAGTACAGCTCTTTAACAGGTACTGAGGGCTTGAAAACTCTCTTCTGTGGGCTGAAAGTTAAATGATGTACCTGAAAGCCACTCAGAACTGACCATGGCTGTCATATGGCTGTCAAAACTAATTCTCACTTGATAGCATCCAACACTTGAACCCGCATCGGAGTAAGGCCACATCCGTTCCAATCAGGTAGGGTCCTGTTATATTGCTGAAGATCTCGGGTCCATGCATCATTACTACTATATGTGATAGCCAAGTTGTTCAGAATGGACCTGCTCTCAGCTCTGATCTTGTGGCGAGTAAGAGGAGAAAAATTGTTTTATGAAGTGTGCACTGTGAAGTTCGGGGCAAGTGACAGATACTGCACTCTTGTTGACCAAGGCTGCTGCCACTGTTGCTCTTCTCTCTCTATTTGGGTCTCTTTTAGTGTCGACCACATTTTGGATTGGGTATAATTATCCGTGGGTCTATTCAGATAAGGTATAACTATCCTCAGGTCAATGTCGGATCAGGTCCAAAATTGTGGACCTATGAAGACTCCTACACATAAATGATCTTCAGCAACTGCGCAACAAGGCAAGATGTTAGAGGGCTGTACCTATGTTCATAGAACTAACTGGCATTATTTTTCATACTGGTTAGGCCCTTTAACAGTCTTTTTAGGATCAGTAGGTTCAGCCTGATAGCTGCATCTCCTGTCTTGACACACAATGCATCAATACCCAAGGCAACATGCTGATCACACAAGAGCCTAAGCCACAAGCTCTGATTCCTCACAGTAAGAACAGTTGAGCCACACAAGTTTCAGCTGACAATATGCCACCAACCATGCACTACATTAAGGTCGACGTGGACTGCAGACACCTAGCTTGGACAAATCAAGCTCTCCGTCCACAGTGGAAGAATGTGGACATCATATGAAACAACCTGGCACCTAAACACCTATGGCAACGCTCTAAGGTGGCAACCAGAACCATTAACAATCACAGCAACAAGGCATCAGTTGGTAGGGGCGGCTTAAGGGAAGTCAATGACAACTAACACTAAAAGGCAGCCCTCATAAAAATACAGGTATGCAGTGCCAAACGCTGAGCAAAGAACTGGAGAGGTACCCTATAGTTTCTGAAGATATAACTGGACAAATGGCATAGGCATATTAGCCCAAACCAAAGCTGCAAAGATCCCCTCTGTTGTTTCTAAACTCCTGGAGAATGAAGGTTGAGTTTTTTGTTTCTTCGGCACGACAGTTAAGCAGAGTGCACAAGGAGAACAAAGAAATTCACTTATTCTATTAGCTTAAGACAACGCTTTGACATGACAAACAGCAGAGAACGGCAAGTCAAATCCATACCGTCACCACATACACAAATTTGTTAGGGGATCACAATCTTCACATCATTTATATCCATAAAGTTGCAATGTTGCACAGACTTTGTGCTAATTTCACAGTTTTACAGGATCCGTTTAAAAGCAGTGAAAGAAATGATTATGACTTAGGCATTTGGAGCACCAAGTTCTAAAAGCTGAAAATATTTCAACTTGAGCCGAATGTGCATCAAACTGGTTTTCAATAGCAGCATCACTTCCCACGAACATCTGCTCAGTGCTTCTAGCTTAAAAAGATGTGTGGTGAACAGCATAAATTGTCATCGAAATGTCAGAGAGAAAGACCAAATAGCAATTTATAAACACAAGAAAATCTGCAGACACACACTTGCACTCACCCACACATATTCTGGTGTGTGCACTCACATTCACAAAATCCCAGGAGATGAGTTATGGAACTTAAAACACAGAGCTGTTGATCCAGGTGCTATCTGATTATTTTTGGCCACCAGGAATGTCAGGAAATCAGTGATAGATGTTCTCCGATAACCTTATCACCCCCTTAAACCTACCACAGACACAGATAGACCCTCCTGGAGAAAAAAGAAAGAATTCATGAATTTAACATCTGTCAAAGCCAGCGTTACCTTATCTTTTTGGTCTTTTTCTAAGTCTCTACTAATCTTTAATTACATGAGTGAAAATGGCTGAACCCTGAGCTGAAAGAAAAGGAAAGATGCTTTAAAAAGGAGAATACACTGCAGTGTAGCTAGTTAGCAGCGGATACATGTGCCCTATATTCAGTTGTTAAAGAAAAGAAGGATTGGGAAAAAAAACAAATCACACCTTTGTGACTGCGTCGGTGTTGCAGCATGTGGTGCCAGTCTTCACTGTGCTTACCATTACAAAACTATTACTGTCATCTTTCCAACATTTATTGCTTGATTAATTCAGTAGTGTCCTCTCTTGCTCTCCACGTATGTGTCTTTGTATGCATACTGTATATGTGTGTACGTCTGTTCCTGTCTGCACCTGTGCGGTCCAAATTAGGTTTAAGACACATCTAGCATCCACAGAGCAGTAACATAACCTTGCTCACACTATGTATGAGACGCACCATCTGTTGTAGTGAGAGGGAACAGAGTCACCGTCTGTGTGAATGCCCACCATGCAGTCTGGCACCATTTGAGTACTGTTCTATTTGGCATGGCACTGGCTGTGAAAACACACTTCTCAGATCGCTGTGACTACATGCACCCGAAACTTCCTTGCATGTTTGACAAATACCGGAGTCCCTCTTTGTCAGACACTGGAGATGAAGGTAGATTTTCTCCCCTGACATTTGAGAGAGAGTTCACGGCCAATATTTGCTGTCTTGAAGGAATTAAAGCTTTATTAAACTATATTATGCCCCTTCAATCATCAAGAGTAAGACTGGGACACTTCTGGTGTGGAAAAAAAAATTATGTAAGTTGTTTCAAGTCTGTCCCATATTGTACCAATGAGCTGTTCGAGGGGGGAAGACAGAGAAAGAGGAAGTGTCCCCAGGGGTTCACACAGAACAACTACCACCATGTTCGCAATCAAGTATAGACATGATGTCACTACCCTGGGAGCAGTGTGTATGCATGGCCTCCTCCTTAGTCAACTCTGTGAATGTTTGGAGGTGTAGAATGAAGCCCTGAAACACATGTCATCAGACTCATTATGGCTTGCTGCAACATTAACTCTCGTCTCCATCTCTAAACCACCTAGTTATTTCCTTGTTTTCATCTCTCTGTCTTGGCAAAAATAATGTCTCAAATATAACACTGATCAGAGAAAATATATGAAGTGATGCTTTTCAGGGATTATTTCTTGCTGCAGACTCCCAAGGTTTTTCTGTGGACGTCAGATGATAGACAGTATTTAGAGTGTAACACATGCACAGCCTGATACAAAACTTCTCAACTTGGGCAGTAAAGTAACAACATTAAAATTAAGACTTTATGTTTACTGTAATGGATTATCCATCCATGGAAATTTTCAAGTCTGTGAAACTTGTTTACCAAGAACGAATGGCAGCTAATGGCTTCTGAAAGAAAGACAGAGAGCTCTGATCTCTCAAGTTATGGTAATAAGTAAAGAAGAGAAACAAGACTACTGCAACATAATTAAAATATTTCACCTGATTAGACCCCATCTCAGGTTTGTGTAGGTTTATACAGACTGCTTGATTGACATCTACCTGACTCTCCTGTTTTTTGCAAATGTCAAGAAAGGACAACTTACACCTTTATCATTATTAAGTCCTGGTCACACCAGAAAGTGGCAAGGTGACGTTTATCCACGTGTCCTAGTGATATACAGTTGCTGGTGCTAGAAGCTTGGTGATGTAGTAACTACTCACAGGGCTACTTGGTGAACTACTGTAGCAACACTCTAGGCTCCTAGGAACATGCTAGCATTAATCAGTCACATTAGGACATTTTTACAGACTTCTTGACATGTCACAGAAGGAAAAGATTTAAATAATAAAATTAATGATAGGCTGAATTCCATTTAGCTGCTTTAGTTTTGGGGTTTTGGTGTTGGGCATGCTTCCTCACCATCACAGCTTAGTGCAACACTTACGTAGAACAAAGACATTGTTAATGTAGTAGTGATGTAGTAGTAGTAGTTAATGTGCTTTACCTGCTATGACAAGTCAAAAAATCTGTTGTGTGAAAGGTCCTAAAACTCTCTGAACAAGCTAGCTTGTCACTAACGGGACAGTTGTGACTACTACTCTTGTGGAGCAGTTTATACTCTGGCAGAGGAGGTTACAAAAAAAGTGGATGGAGCAACACAGTCACAGTTTTGATAGCTTTCCCTGTTTCGGACTCTCCAAATTTCTGTTCCCTCCAAGGTCACAATCAACAGCATGGTTAGCTACTGGTCAGTAGAATTAATTTGCATGTCAGAGTTCACCAAAGTTGAGACTGACTCAAAAGATTTGTCAATAATTACTTTTCTCTGGAGAGCGAACCTCCTGACTGCTGTGATTCCATTGAAAAGAAATGATTTAATGCAAAATTTTACCATTTTAAAGGTTGGTGTGACCAGGCCTCTATAGATCTCTCTTTATGGCAGGTATGTCCAGGTGTAATTAAGAACATTAATGACGGCTAAATTCCATTCAGCTGTGTGATTTCAGAAATCTGTTATTGTGGTTGCTAGATCACAGTCATGGTTCACTGAGACACTTTAATATAAAAGAGCCATTTTTACATGTTTTAAGTTGCATTTGTGCTTCTCCTGCTATATCAAGCCAAAATGTCTGCCATGTAAAAGGTCTCTAACTACAAGGCATTTGGTGCGTCACAAAAGTCCTAGCCTGGCCCCGCCCTTCAACCTGAATGAGGTCAAATAAGGCAAAATAAATGAAAGCACTTCTGTGGCTGTGCCAATGACTGTAGGAGCTTTTAAAACAAACACAAAATTGGTATGCATGAAATGGGACACTACTTTGAACCAAGGGAAATGAATCTCACTATGCTTTGGTTCGTCATGCAGAAGTTACAAGTCTGCATTTGGCTTTGAGCATAACGTTAAAGCTGTTCCAACCAATATTTACAAAGCCCATTTTCATCACCCAGTTCTGGCACTTTTAGTTAGTGTACCCATAATCATGGGTACAATAACAAATCATTCATTAATGTTGTGTCCAGGCTGCTCTGGCTCAAAAAGATAGGAAATCAATGTACCTTTGCCTGAAGCAAGAACTGAGAGCTGTCCATCTTCCATGTTTAAACAGCACCTACTCTCCATATTGAAAGATCCTGGAGACCCAAGACCTATTTAGAGTAACTTAGATCCCCTCGGACAGAAAAAATGTTTTATGAGAGAGGACACCGGCTTAAAAGACCGATTTGCTACATTTCTACTCGAGAAATTACAGCTGAGGCGATTCAGATCACGTTAGGTTCCGTTTGTTAAATTGGGAGTTCAGAAAAAACAAACCCCTCTGCACCCACGATCCACTGTGAGGGAGCCAAAGACTGTACTGGTTAAAAAGAAAATAAACATTTTCCCTTTAATTCTCCCTAAACCGATGACTGGGCTTTTTGATTCTCGCAAAATTGAATGTTGATTTGAATTACAAATGCAGAAGCAAATTGCAAATATGTACTTCAGCAAAAGATCCCCATGGCACTGAGATGCTCTTTAAAGATTCATAAAGCATTTTCAGAGCCCATCTCCCCGTGTTTAAGTACTCCAACTCCCAATAGAGATAGTAATGTATTGTTCCAAATATTCTCATTGCGAGCTTGTTAGGGAGTTAAAATTACAATCGTTGAGGAAGAAATTTTACAGTTACAGTCTTCCAATCTGAGACCTCAGAAAAAAAAACTTGAAACAACTATGGCTCTGAAAATGTTTGAATTAATATTGCCAGCTCGTGTAAGTTCAGTGAAAGGCTGTAGTAGAGCAGCCATGAATGGCAGCAAAGATAACACCAGTAGGCTGAAATGGCTCTTCAGAGGTCTTCATTTTGTCTTTGGTACACAGCTGGATCATCCTTTTGGACCCCTGGGTTGCTTTACAGACAGACACACATGCACACACACATATATAGTAAAGCACACACGCTGAGTCTGTCTGATCCAACATGGTGACCCTTTGTTATCTGCTCCTCGCCAGCTTTGTTTGCATGGATCATCTGGAAACTCTATTTGTTGTTGCCGTTTTGGAGACATACTAAAGGGGTGAGTCAACAAACTCCAAATGCACATCCTGGCTCACTGATGTTCTCTCTGAACCATAAAATGAACAGATGGTGTGAAAGTTAAATTCTTAACACTAAAGAATCAATAAGTGTCTGTTTCAAAACAGTGAACAGCTCAGAAAATGGAGCTTTGCAGCTGTGGTAGTCAGTAGTGCCCAGAAACTGGACCCACCTCTCTGTTGGGGCAAAGTGTTTTTGATTTTATGTGGAACAGAAGAAAAACCTCTCTCAGTTTCTGATAAAAACAACAATGTACTTTTTTTTTATCCCAAATGTATTTCAAACAACACATAGGCCCTCATTTCTGGTTTTACTGAGAATCCTCCCTTCTGTTGTAATTACAAGTTTGGTCATTCTTATTATTTAATAACCGCTGAGAGTAGATAGGCCAATTTAGGTAGCTCACCACCCAAATGTAACTGACTTAGGAAGGAATCTACTAGAAGGGACTGTCTGTCTGTATTTTATTGTATAACCAATTATAAGTGTGCTGTCAACATTAATTTGGACTATGAGTGCTCAAACTTTGTTCACAGAAAACTAGAATGAAATAGGATTCTGGTTGAGAGTTCCCCAAATCTGCCTCCTCTGAGAGTTCTAATTTCTTGCATTGATATTAATATTTTGTTTCATTTTCTGGGAGCCCTGTAAGACCTCTTATCAGCACTAAACCACCACTTTTAGAGAGGATATAGACTGAAAAGTGAAAAATGTTGATAATGACTATACGGTAGTCCTCAGATCTAGGCTTGTAACACATTTGATCATGACTGACCAGTCGAAAAACTGACATTTCATAACAGAGCCATGAGAAATTAATAAATAAGACATTGCGAGTTTTTTGGTGGATCAGAGTCAAAAGGGCTGGCCCAGAATTTTATCCCAGACGTAGACAAGCAAATGCACCAAAATAAGGTTTTCAACACTATCCGCAACTTCAGTTCAAACTGGCAACTCACTTCCCTGTTTTTCGCTTTTTGCCTTTTTTTTTAAAAAAACTCTCTGCTACAGAAACTCACACTTTATATTATATAAGCAAACTGAATGACAAGTGTTAGACCTTGAGCTGTTGATAAAGGAAAAGGGAATAAATATTATGAATTATGAAAAGCCAAGCCTTTATCTCACCATGAGAGACACAGGGCAAAAACAAAAAATACTAGAAAAATATCATAAGAGTAATGGTATCAAAAAACCACGAAGCGGGTTAAGATCACCATAAACTACCATACACAGACTATCAGTCCCTGTAGGGATGCCATGATAACGTTTTTGCTGCGGAATCAATCTGATGTCACAGTTTACCACCGGTACAGAGTCCCTGACCATATAACCACACTGTTTAATGTCCTCTCCTGCACAAACGATTTTCGCTCTCTCTCCCTCCCTCTTGGCAGTGGTTCTTCCCAGCAGCACTCCGCATCTCTCCAGCAGCAGACTCAAGGACTTGTGCGACCACATCGACGCGCAACAGAAGGCTCTCTCTCTCTCTCTCTCTCAATACCGGACCATACAGCGCACAGGAACAACTTTCACTCACCGCACCGCGCATGGCCCTGGCTTTGCGCAAAAGTGCAACCGTAACACCGTCTTGGAAGAAACTAATTGGATTCTAAGAAAAACAAAAGACAGCAACAACAATCTTGAAAAAAAAAAAAAAGAAAAGACGGTTTAAGGATATTTCAAGAGATTGTTCCCCTTGTGCCAATAATGATCTCCACAGGCATACCAGGATATCCTCCTCTCGCCGTGTAGTCATACAGCTGTAGGTGTAGATCCGACACGTTGTCTGACTTCTCATTTCACAGAGATGGATCTGTGGGGAGTTTATCTGTTCCATCTCATAACTTTGGGTAAGTGAGCACTTTTCTTGTCTTTCTCTCTCTCTTTTTTTTTTAAATTATCTGTCTCTAACGGGGGGGACAACAACCCTACCTGCTCGATTAGCCGTTGGATTTAAACAGTCAGATCTAACTGATCAAACAGAAGGAGTTTGTCGATCGCTCCGTCCCGTGGCCCTTTGCGGTTGATTGATCTGGTATATTTTTCATTAGTGAACAAGAACTCAAGAGCGCGGATTTCCACTCCCAAATTGGCTGAGTTGTACAACACTGTATGGTGGGCTATGTAGAGGAGCTTTTCATGCTTAAATGTGTATGTGTGCGGGTGCGTGTGCGAGCGAGCCTGTGCATGCGTGCGTTCTTTGCATAGATAAACTGAACAAAAAGCTATATTTTATACTACCATGTGGGTCATATGTTTGGTTTCCCAGTAATGCATTTGTAGTCACTGCACTATATCCCATGTCCACACTTAAGTATACTGTACATGTTGGCATCATACAATATTTATCACCGAGTACTATTCAACAACGTTTTACCCCTTCACTATACTACAACATAACATCAGCCTTTTGCCCACTATATGCATTCAAAGCTTTATTTCTTTATTCTTGTAAACCCCTCCAAAAGTGGGAGTCCTCAGCAGTACATCTGTCATTGCAGTGAGGGTCACTGAGCTACCTGCTCTCCATGTAATTGAATGGGGCTGGAATATGGATTTTTGTGGCAACTATCCACAGTCTTGTGAGAGGAGGGCTGCGCGTTGCTGGCCGTCAGTGTCTCCATGTCACTATACACAAATGTGTCCCTCTCAATCCTGCTGCCACAGTGCTAACTAATATCATTAGACCCACTGATAACCATGACAACAGGTCACCATTTTAACGGGCACCAGCTTTTCCTGCTTTACAAAGGCGGGGATATGCATTATATCTTACCTCTTTATTCATTATTAAATTCCTCTTTGGAAGTCTTCATTGGTGAAATGAAAGGCGATGCCAGTAAGTAATGCTGAATGGAAAAGAATGCAGTTTCCTTTTTTAATCAGCTTTTCTGTCTCATGACCTTTAATGTCTGTCACTGAATAACATTTATTGGGTACGATTTGGCTTGTAATGGATAATTAGAAATAGACAGAGACAGTGATGTTCTACAGATATATGCTAAAAAAAAAACAAAACAAAAAAAGTTTCGGTACTTCTTTCTGCAAACCTGCATATTTAAATGCATGTAATAAAATAAAGTATTGCTATTGGGATATTACTGATAAAATGAATTTTGTTCTAAACAACATACAGTTCTTTAGGTAGGGATGTTGATTCTAGCCTGTTTAGCAAATTAATTAGCGAAGACCAAACTGCATAAGGTCAGAAACTACAGGCTGTTTTGATGACTGAAGCCCCTTACATGGTATTTTTGGGCAGTTTCTGGGACATCCATTGCTTATATGGACAGGAAGCTCTGCTCACACATCATCCAGCTGTCCCCTAACTGCTCCAGATACCTACAAGCCAACACAGAGGGATCTCGAAATAACCACCATTTTGCAGAAAGAGCTCTTAAGGCAAACATTGGGAGCAGTGTTTCTCAGCTGAGAATAGTGGCCTTTAGCATCGGTGGAAAGTAAATAAATACATTTACTCGGGTGCTGTACTTAAGTACAAATTTTAGGTACTTGTACTTTACTTGAGTATATCCATTTTGTGCTACTTTATACTTCCACTCCACTACATTTCAGAGGGAAATATTGTACTTTCTACTCCACTACATTTATTTGACAGCTTAAGTTACTAGTTACTTTTAAGATGAAGATTCTACACTGTGGATCAAATAACAAGCTTTTAAAATATAGCACACTGTTAAACATTAAACCAGTGGTTTCAAACCTTTTTGGCTTCTGATGCCTTACAAAAAGCAGCGTGTTGTCGGTGTCACATTTCAGATGTCTTTGAGTTGTCAACAGCTCCACCAAATAGTGATTTTTCCCTCTAAACTACTCACATGGTTTCGTTTCAATAAATGTTCATATGATCCAGTATTTCAGCAGAAATCAAAGATTTTAGAAAAGGTCCATAATCTGAAAACAGATATGTGTATCAGAACTTTTTCGTTCCTCTGCCATCAATCATCTCACGACCCCTCAGATCTATCGGGTGTCCCTACATATAAAACGTATAACGTATAACGTATAAAACGTATAAAAAGTAGCTCACACCAGCTCCACCTCCAGCAGCTACAACAGTAACATGCTGCTGACACACTGATGCTTCAGTACTAGTCATCTAATGAAGTCATATATAATAATATATCAGTCAGAGGTCAGTACTTTTGCTGATATATAAATCAATACTTTTACTTTAACTACATTTTGATGCAAATACTTACATACTTTTACTTAAGTAGGATTTTTCATGCAGGACTTTTACTTGTAATGGGGTATTTTTTACATTGCTGTATTGGTACTTTTAGTGTCTGAATAATTCTGCCACCACTGGCCATTAGAGGTTGGTATTGTTGGATTATGTCTTGGCTTTTGTTGACTCTCTTTGTTGGGTGAGATCATGTTATAACAGTCAAAGATTTCTGTGTGCTTTATTGTGCTCACTATTTACTGTACATAGAGCCAGACCAAGTTCAGTTTAAGTGCTTGTAAACTTTGAGTTTATTTTTGCAAGTATCAGAGACAGTGAGGCATTTTGAAGCCTTGTAAGTAATCCAGGCACCAAATGTATTGTACTGTAAGACTTGCATCATTCAAAATATCTACTTTTATGCTTCCACATGAATATAATAGAAATCCTAGTAATTAATCTTTTATAATCTTATCTGCCTGATAAATGTGGAGAGGAGCTAATTTTGACGGATCCACACAGAGGCTTGAAATTATATAAAATTAAGCACAATTGTACAGTGAATGTTTTTATTTTTTTTAAGTTAGATAAGCATTTTCCTGCAATATCCCTGCATTATTACTGGCAATAGGTGCACCACTGTCACATCGTGACCATTTCCCAGAGTGCAACTCCAAATTGTAGAACAAGGTGATTGAATTTAATATTAATGAGTCAAACTGAAAACGTTAGGAGTGATCTCAAATGGCACTCAAACTCGTAATGGTTGCAGTGAAAAGCCACTAGCAGCGGACAAGGATATGCAAATTGGTCATAATGATTCTAACAATTTAAAGTTTTCTGATTAAGGCCTGTCACAGCTTTTTAGTTTTTTTCAGATTTTTTTTTTTACTGTATAAGATCAACTATTTTTAATCTCCTTCCTCCAACAGAGCTGCTTTTTAACTGCAACAGCACCTAGCTTCAGTAAGGTTATTATGCTATATTTTTTGATTTAATGGTTTTGACATTGTGGGATATGACCTGTGTCTTTAATGGAGACAGATAAGTACTGCCAAGCATGCCATTACCTAGCATATTGGCTAGCCTCTTGTAGGGGATTTGTCATGAATCTCATTTGATGCACAGGTAGTACCCAAGGTGAACAGACAAACCATTACATGGTGATGCTTTCTTCATGTGGCACAGATAGGTCAGTTATTTAATTCCAGGAAAATGGTGGGAGGAGCAAGTGTTGGGAGTTGCACTTTGAGGTTAATACCACTTTAACACAGAAACCCCATGACTGACAGGGTAGTATATGCATAAGATATTTATTTTAACATTAATACTTGCTGTTGGTTGGGGTTAAATACCCAATAATCCAAACTCAGTTTGAATCATATCATTTTTAAACTATATAATTATACAGCGCCTTCTATGATTGTGTTTGCCTAATTGGCATGTTGAGTTTCAGTTACAAAGTGGATGGTGCAATATTGGCACCAGAGCAGCAGAGTTCAACATAGTTATAACTGTGCGCAAACTGGTGTAACTCATTGCAGTTAAAAATTCTTGTGTCCCCCTATGAAAAGTTAATGCAACAATTCACTTTCTCCTGTCATCTTTAATTATTTCTGTAACTGAGCACAGTAATGTTTTATGTCTGAGAGGGCTAGAAATAATGGTTTCACAGCACTTTGTTATGTGGGCCCTGCGGTTTCGAAATAAGTTCCAATTTAACAATTTAACTTTCTTTATTTACTGGGTACTGTCCTGGAACAGAACATAACATTATTGGCATCCCTGAATTTCAGGTACATAATTCAGAATAACTTCAGAAATAAATGCAAATGAACCAATTTTGTGTTACCAGAATATTTTAATAAAAATGTCCAAAAATACTGAACAAAAGACCTTAAAACGTTAACGTTAACGTTAACGTTAACGTTAACTAATATTAAGTTGCAGAACTATTGGCAACTATGACAGCCTCTAAACGTTTCCTGTAGACATCTAAAAGCTTCTTGCACTTTTCTGCTGGTAGTTTCTGCCATTTTTCCATTGCTATGGGTTCAAGCTCTTTTAATTTTACAGGTGACCTTTTTTGCAATGGCAGATTTCAGTGCTCTCCAAAGGTTTTCAATGGGATCTAGATCAGGACTCATTGCTGGCTAGTTTAAAACAGTCCATCCTTTCCTTTTCAACCATTCTTTTGTGCTGCTGGTTGTGTGCTATGAGTCGTTGAAAGACCCAAGACCTTCGCCTCAAACCTAGTTTTCTGACATTAGGTAACACGCTCTAAAAAAGCTTTGGTAATCTTCTGATTTTATTATTCCTTTGATATATTCAATACCTCAAGTACCAGAGGCAGCAAAGCAGCCCCACAGCATGATTGAACCTCAACCACATTTTACCGTAGATAGGGTGTTCTTTTCCTTATGGACTTATCTTTCTCACGTGTACACAAACTGATGCACTGCATTCCCAAAGAGCTCTACTTTGGTTTCATCTGTCCATAGAACATTATCTCAGAAAGACTGGCTTATCTATGAAAGTTTTTGCAAACATACTTTAACATACATAACTTTTTTTTAATAGGAGCGTCCTCCTTGTCCTTCGCCCATGGAGCCCTACTTGTTCTATGGTGCAGCATGTGATATGGGCCGAAACCACCACTACAGATTGCTCCAGTTCAGCCTGAAGCTCTTTAGATGTCTTGCATAGTGTTTTTTCCACAATCCATATCAATCTTCGCAGACTTCTCTCATTGAGTACCATGTCCTGGAAGCGTCTGAACAGTTTTATGACTGTGAAACTTCTTGATAACATTATGCACTTATGAAACAGGGATTTCAAGATCTTTGGCAATTGCCTTGTAGCTTTTGGAATTACTATGTTTTTGGATATGGGTATTTCTGATTCTCTCAGACAACTCTCTTGTCTTGCCATTGTGAAAAAGCAACTGAAAAAATATCAGCCCCTTTTTATGCAGTAAACCATCATTCACTGTTTAATTCAGGCCATGTGAACAATGAATATTAAGCACAAGTGAGTCTTATTTGTTTTTTATTTTGTTTGAGGAAGGAATTTAAATTAATCAAAAGGGTGCCAATAATTTTGTCCATTGTGTCAAAGCTGTGCATTTTATGTCTATTTTTTATTTCACTGTAAGAAAGATTTTTTGTTGTTGTTCAATAGCCTTGGACATTTTGATTTTACAAAATTGGTTTATTTGCATTTATTTCTGAAGATATTCCAAATTCTGTATTTAAAATTCAGTTTTGCCAATAAGGACCCATGAATTTGGGATTGACTGCAGGAAAAATGTAACCTGGTTCTAGACGATTCAAAGGATAATACAAAGGTATCCACTGAGTGTTACATTTTATAATTGAAAAATAAACTTGTAAGTGCTCGATAGTAGACTAACTTGTGTTACAGATACTGTATCGAAATGGCCTCACACATATCTTTGCCATTTCTGTTCTGACATTTCTTATAACTTATCAGCTGACATATAAGCTAATACCAGTATACTGTCCCTGCACTGAGTTTACATTGGCCGCTATGTCAGCGCTGTCGTCACCAGCCAGGTTATAATAATTGGGTTAATCTTGAATGTCTGTCATTCAGTCAAAGGGTGTTAAACTGTGAATCTTTACTTTAAGTACCCATTTAATATAATGTCGTAAAACAGGCGAGGAAACAGAGAAAAAATACAATGGATTTTGGCATAAATGATAGCTGCAGTCATGACTTAATGCATCTGTCCTAACGCTTCCTTTAGTGGACTTTTAAAATAACTGATTATTAGACCTCAAGAATCAGTGTTGCATCTCATGAACCTCATGGTCTACAGGAAATAAAACTCAGTAAAGGATATGAATTTTCCATCTAAACCCTATCAATACATTCGAGTAACAATCACTTGCTGGCAGATCTGGGGGTTAAAAGCTTCAGAGACAGAATGGCTGTTCCACTTTTCCTGTGGGCTGCCTCTGTTCTCCAGCCATTGTCAGAGCCCTTAAAAATGCCTTTGCATTTAATAATTGAAGTTCTAAAAATTGCTGTTGAGCTGGCACATTGCCATCCATCTGATGTCAGTCTGACAGCTCTGACCTTTAATGGTGACATTATTCAATTTCTCACATAATCATCTGCCTATAATCTTAAACTATACTAATAACTTAAAAGTACATAAATTTTGGAGTAAAAGAGTTGCTCATAGTTGAAAAGTCTGGAAGACTATGGCAAGCAGTGACGATGTCAGCATGCTGGGTGAGGGTTAAAACTGAAGACATACCATTGATTAGGTGTGATGTATGTGGGTGAAAAATAAATGAGTCTGAGTTTGAAGCCCTGATCCATTGTTGTAGTCGAGTGCCTCCAATTATATCACTGTTAACCCATTCCTGAATGTGTGTTACATTTTTAGATTTATGTGATTGAAGGCATTCTGTTAGGAGAGTATGACTCCTGTCCATCTTACAATCATAGTCATGTCGTAAGAGGCTTAGTGGCTTAGTGCGCAAATAAAAAAAGGACAGACCCTATTCCGGAGTTATAATAGATGGTAAAAACTGTACAAGAGCTTATTGTCTATCCACTCATATTTTCACACATCCATCCTCATGTCAAACAGTCTTCATGTTGGCAAATATTTTTGAAAAATGCAACAAAATCTGTCCCTTCAAGTTTCAGTTGTAGAGCAATTTTATTTGCATATTTTCACAAACCAGTAGGAGTAAACAATTCTGGAAAAAAAACTCGTTATTTGAACTCAACAGCAAAAGAAATACAACCCTCCCTTCAGTTCTTCTTCAGAAGCTCCACCCCCCAAATTCATAGATGCGCATTGCCAAGGCAATGACACTAACAACTGGGCTGACTGACCAAAAAAGAAATACGGTGGAACCAAGAGCATCTTAAACGGAGTGGAACTGGATACTTTTTCTCATAGCTGAAGCAAAACAGACATTATTATATAAAATGTCATCAAACAAATTACATGCTCACAAACACAGCATCCAAAACGCAATGGAGTAAAAACTAGAAAGAGTTAGTTTTTGAGATTGTTTCAAAACATGCATTAAATTTAAAAAAAAAAAAAAAAAAAATGCTATTTTTTTGAAAAGTTGTGTTTTTAGTTATTTCTGGCTTTAAAGCCCCTCACACATTATACAGACAAATAGAGCAAACAACGAGACAGCAAGTAATGTAATGTAATAATGTGAATAACATTAGCTAGGTTGTGGGTTAGCAAACTGTCGCTACAGTCGCTCCTGCAAAAGATAACATGCAGAGAGGAGGAGACCGTTTCCCCTAGCCAGCACGCCAACTCCAGATAGCAATTCTCACAACTCTCTTGCTACTATGGCTAACATCACACCAACAATATCCCTTGTCAAACTAGAAAGCAAGCTCAGTGTCCGTGGACAAGTAATTTAACATTCCAGGACACACGAATGTGACACAAATACCTGCTTGCTAGCTAACCAGTTGAGATTAGCTATCACACACATTAGCAAATGGGACAAAACATTTTGGCTCTGTGAAACATAGCAAAAGTAATGCTTACCTGTCAAGCATAAACAGAGCAACCTCCACATCTGTCTTCACGCCTTTCAACTCTGCGAGGTCTCTCTACTATTGGAAAGCCTCACCAATGTTAATACACCTCTTCTCCCTTGCCTGATTTTAGCACTTCTTTTTCAAGTTTTGTTCTTCTGACCTTCTCCTCTTTGGCTGTTTCTCAACACTCTCTCCTTCTTGACAATGCAATTACATTGTGGAGTTCAGCACGTTAGCATGTACCAGATTTACCGTCGCTCCCTCCGACTGCCTCCCTTCCCCCTTCTCCCTTCTCCCCTCTTCTTCTTTCTCTTGTCCTAGCACGAGCATGAACAGCCCCTGTTGCTGATTGACTGGAATAGTGTTGTGCGGCTGGCTCCAAGCCACTTTGTTTATTTCCCATTTGTATGTGAGAGTTCATCATAGTGACAAACCAACTGATAATTATCACCCAACTCTGGAGCAGGTAGCTGTTTTCATTGAAAAAGCTCTAAAAACTCAGTGTGCTACCTGCCCTGCACCAAACAACAGACAGTTTGGTGTCAGCTTTCAGTGGCCAGAAATAGACTTGAATGTTGCTGTGTGTCCTGGATGTGTATATAAGCAACTGTTTGCTAAAACATTTGCCAGATCAATTTTTTTATGTGATCAACGTTGTTTTTACAATTCGTGTTTGCTGCCGCCAAGTGGATTAAAAAAAAGAAAGAAAAAAACAAACAAACCCATATTGCAGGTTTAACAGTTTAAATGTAAACAGAATATTCATTTAGAAAAATGTTGATGGATTTATTTAAACTACCATCCATGTTTTTCTGCATTGTATATCCTAAACCTTCCCTACACCTTCTCTTTATTATATCATAAACTGTTCTAAACTATCACGATCTCAAATATCATTAAATTGCTATTAAAAGAGTACTGCACCGGTTTAGCACTGCACTTGTGTAAACTTACGGGACTTGAGATGGACAGTTTTTACCTTGCTTTAAAACAGATTGAAGGTGATGCAGCTGAACCAGAATTTTTTTTTTTTTTTTTATCCCACATATTCTTCTTCCTTGTCAAAACTCGACACCTATATTACTCACTTTGCAAATCGACCGCCAAAAGTTCAGTTGGGGATTCAAGTGTGTAGTGGCTAATGTGGCCTCAAGCAGAGATAACGAGCAGGCTACAGAGGTCTTGTAAGTTCACTTCTGTTCATCTCCACACCCCCAGATTCTTTTCATTTTCACACTTTCTCATGTTTTCCACACCAACTGATCTGACTTCACATAGCTCCCTCTGGAGCCACAAAATGCTTTGTACAACTTTTTTCACACATTTAGTAGTACTCGCCCAAGACTTGTGGACAGACTGGTGTGAATTATTAACTGCAATTAGTAACTGTTATTACTACCAATGCAATCATGCTAATAATTTGTATATAAAGATAATATAAACCACAGAGGATATATTAAATGGCATGGGGTCTTAAAATAATCTGCTTGCAAAAATATGTACATGGTTTAATAGAGTATAAAACCAACCAAAACCCTTCAGTGGCCCATAGTGCCAGATTAACATTTCCTTTAATTTTCTTCTTTTCTTTTTTTTCTTTTCTTCTTTCCTTTTCTTCTAGGTTTATACATAAGTACACATTGAAATGCAGGCCATGTAACAGTAACTGACAAAGGTTTTGGCAAGAAAAACCCACTGTGGTTAAAATTGGAGGAACAATCTAGTTCACGGTTAAATGCTTTGTTTCTGGAGAAAAACTTGATGCTCGGTGGTTGTAAATCAATCTTCCCAAGAGTACATTCTGTTTTGTTTGATTTAAACGTGTTCTGTGAACTGCTGAGTAAGCAGTTCATTTACCTCAGTCTACTAGCTGCATTATTAGATGAAAAGTTTGGGGTTTAGTGAAAGAAAGCACACTGCATACCAATATAAAATGATGACGCTATTCTGTACCATTGGGATGCTTTAGAATGAACTCAATGAAACATGTGGGATGGACATGCTATCTACTATATATTTTCGATATCATGCAGTTTCCCTTTCCTTTGGCTGCACCTTAATCCCAAAGAACGTAACAACGCATTTAGGCGACATATTAGAATAAATGCAAAAACACTGGTGAGAGTTCTATGCGCTAACAAAAAAAAAAGGGGGAGGTGGGTTGATCTCAAACGGAAAAAGTTAAACTGGTAACAGGAATGACCTGCCAATCAAAAATCGGTTTTTGGATGAATGTTTGTGTTATTGGTGTTTGACAGATGCTCATTGAAAAGTCAATGAAACAGCTGAATGGATATTTCTCTGTACTGTCAACTCAGGATCGAAGTCACAACCATTGACTCGAATAAGCATGTTGCAAGCCATCGATAAAGTAAGCCTCAACAAAGAATAAATGAAGTATAAACTTTTTTGCTAGGGAGTAATTCTTGTTGATGTTACCAACAGCGATAGCAGACGGAGATAAGATATAACTAATGAAGCCTATTTTAAAACTAAAGAAATTGCTAACCTGGCTAACTTACATACTATATATATTCATGTATTGAATTAATATACGATAGCCAGCAAAGCTTATTAGTTGACGTTAAATAAAGATACTTCGGCTGAACTAACATTAATATCTAACGTGGCTTGGTAGCTAAACAAAGTTAGGCTGTGTTCACATGTAACATCTTTTTCTGAAGAGAATCGCTGGTCAAAGCGTTTTTTTCATATTAAAAAAAATAAAAAATAAAAAAAGGCTGTTCCTAAATGCAGCTGAGAGCATCCTGTGTTACTAAATACTAACCTAGATTTAACTTTAGGTATCAGGCTAGTTTTGCTAGTGACTGGAATAAACACAAACACCAACCAGAAACTCTTAGAACGCATTAAGTTTTACTCCACAAATGAATATTGGTAGTACAATTTAACTGTCATGTTATGTATTTCACTGTGCTCTGATTTGAACATAGTAAGTTTTTCCACCACTACTTTCTCCAATTTTGACACTGTCATGGGAAATGACAGGTCTCGCTGCTGCTCTTGTTATTGGTCAGCTGTACAAGTTAAGGTAACTTATATATTTTCATTTAACCTCAAACATGTTATTTGGTGAAATACATAGACTTTGGACTATAAGTACAAAAACTGTTGCCAGCTTTCTTTGACAAATATGGGAAGGATAATGGAAAACAATGTGGGAAAAAAATGAATTAACTTAAAATTTCCCTTCAAATAATTACAAACCCCCCAGCCACCACCACCAGAACCCATACAGCACCTAAGCCCTCTGAAAACCTAGGGAAAACCCTGACCATTACTCTCATTTATCATTTTTCAGGTCAGGGTCTGAGACCCCCAACTTATTACATTTATCTGTAGAGGTACTACAAACTGACTGTATAACCGTCAGGTGAAAGGTGAAAGAAAAAAAAAAAACATTGGTGGTCATTATCCTAACTTAAGTGACTGATATTTCACAGAACGAGATTCCTTTGAATCTGCTCGACAAATTTGTTGGAAACTGCTGTTGATCACCAAGTTTAGAGATTGAAGGTGAAAATGATACAGTACTTGCATGAGTGAGGCTCCTGATCTGACTAAAAGATGCATCTCCCTTTCCATTAGTCCCATTACAAAATTCAGAAAATGGCTCTGAGGGTACAGACAGATAGACAGTGTCCTCTAAGGGCCAAACAGAGGCTCATTAACTCAGTCTCCCTCAGTGGTTATCCAGAGAGAAAGACTGTTCCAGACAGACTGTAGGCACAGTCACATTGTGACACAATTTCAAATGGAGGGCCTAAGCTCAACCTCCTGACTTTTTGCTGTATTTCTGGGACACTGCTAAATCTATTTGGGCTGAGTGAAGTTTCATGAAGATAGATGGAAGCAAATCTTGGAAGAGTACATGCGACAAAGGTCCAAGGACATATTTTTCGGTTTCCCTCCTACAGTTAGCTGACTGTGAAATTAGTATTTTCATTGCCACAATAAGGCCAGTGAAGTTATTTTACTGAGATTCAGATTTACTCAGACTTAGATACCAGGTTATATCAGCAAAAACCTAAAAAGACTGCAGTTTTGTAGACTTTGAAAAGATTCAGACAGATGTCATCCTCTTAAAAAAATGAAAAATGAAAATAGAAAAGTTGCTGATATTCAATCCTTTTCCACCTTTCTAATTTTACTGCAGTAAAGAGTACATGTTATGGTTCTGTATTATTTCTCTAACTTAACTAATACTTTCCATAAACACTGGCCTATTATGTTGCCTCATAAGCTTTCAAATGTGTTAAAGTCTGAAGCGATGGGAGTTAAAAAAAAAAAAAAAAACTGAAGTAAAGTGAGAGAAAAGTTTATGAACCGACCTCAAACCCAGAAAGGGAGCTTAGACAACATTGCTTGCAAATGATGGATGCAACTGCCTTATATCATTGTGGTCCCAACACAGGTTTTATGACAGGCAGGATGAATGAGCTCACTAACTGAATTTTTTGATATCTCTCGCTGTCCACATGCACTATATGCCGTATTACTGCAGTTATTTAATTCAAATAAGCGCAGCCTCAAACTTTATAGTATTTAATTACTGTTACATTGTTTGTTTACACACACCGAATGAATTACACAGCAGTTCAGCCAGCAAATGGAATAGTTTCTTATCAGCGTTCCCAGACTAGACCATATACCAGCAGAGCTATGGCACCAAACAGTTTTTCACTTAAATTAATTCAGCATCTTTTATGACTAGGAGGAGCTCTTCAGTTAATCAAATCAGTGAAATAAGTTTGTGGGCTCATCGTAGCCACAATAAAAAGGAATGACTGGAAATGCTTGTTTGCACGATATAAACTGAATTATTGTCTAGACCGAGATATATGAAATACAGGAAATGGCAGAGTGGCCATAACCCAGTAGCAATCCATGGACCCTCGCAGGCCAAGTGTCCCCATTCTAAACTACTCCACTCGTACTACGTCCCTAGTAGTGCTGTTGTTACTTCTGTACAGCCTACCAGGGGAAGAAGCAACAATGTACAAGAAGTGCCAGAAACTGTCCAATAATATTAATTTGTGTCTGTATATTTACAACGGTCATCCATGAGAACTCTTTGTGGAAAGAATGAATTAATGTATGTCTGAGCTATGATGAGGCTCCCTAAGGTAATATGCAACTGAAATATGCCAACATGTTACACATTTTGTAAAGTGTATTTTATTATTCAGAAAAAATATTCAGGGTCAAGTGTTTGTGGTAGTGACCATACACCCACACACTGCTCTGCAGTACACACTTTGCACAAAGCTTTTTTCTATTTGTCATATTTTTTACTGACTCATTGATTCGCACTCTCCCTTCTCACCAAAGAAGGTCCTGGGTTTGAATCTTGGCCCTGTTCATTTCTATGTGGAGTTTGCATGTTCTCCTTTAAGTTCTTCTGTTTCCTCCCAAAATCCAAAAATATACAGGACAAGTGAACTTTCCCACAGGTCAGAATGCAAATATACTTGCCTATATTGTATGCGTCAGCCCTGTGAAGAGCGTTTCTCTGCTTTTCACCAAGTGCATGCTGAAATATGCTCCACCCCTCTATGACACAGCCTACAACTAAGTGGGAACAGACGATGGATGGATGAATATTGTCTTAATAAACTTTTAAAAGTTTGAGCTTTGTGAACCACCATCCTTAATGAGATTAATAAAAATATGCAGGTTAGTATAATGACATGAAAAGGAGAGTAACTTCTGAACTAAAATTTTTTTAATTTTTAATTTATTTAACCTTATTTAATCAGGAAAAGTCTCAGTGAGATTAAAAATCTCTTATGAGAGCATCCTTGCTAAAATAAAGAATAAATTACAGAAACTTAAAATATCAAAAATATTCATCAAATATTCGTCACAAATCGGGAGCAGCATACTTAAACGCCCTTTTTCCAAATTCAGTGCGGACTTTATGGACAGACAGCAGGAATAAGTCCTGGGAGCGGAGAGAATAACTTCCCATGCTTTTTTCGAAGGATGTAGATCAGTAGATAAACTGTAAGGAGACCAAGAATAGCCTTATACCTAAAAATATGCCAGTGGTTGAGTCTATGGGTGGACAAGGCAGACCATCTAACACGGGCATACAACAAGCAATGGTGAGTAAGAGCTTAAAATTTGTGATAAACCTCAGTGCTCCATGGTAGACAGTATCCAGCGTGTGTAAGCATTTTCAAGATGCATGCATATGTAAAACATAATCCAGCGTTAACTTGGTGGAAATAAGTGTCCTTTTGGCCTTGGAAGAAAGGCAAGATTCTAAACTAAACACCCAATTTGAACTTTGGTTTTTTCACCAGTTGCTGAATGTGAGGCGTAAAAGAGAGAGTGTTATCAATTACAATATCTAGACATTTATATCGAGATACAATGAGTTTGTCAATCAACAGAAATTCATTTATTAAGTAAACTTTTCAACCATTTGTTGCAGCAGGTTGCAGTTGTGAGGATTTGCTGCTTTTCCTCATACCACATAATAGTCAAGTGAATGTCTTTGGATTTTGGAAGGGTGGTCACCAACATTGTCTGACATTTTACAGACAAATGATTAATCAGTAATGAAACAAATCATCAGCAAATGAATCAGCAATGAAAACAATCATTAGTTGCAGTCCAATGCTAAAAATATAAGCCCACTAACGAGCTAATATTCAATATGCTAACCACAACGCCAAGACTCTGTGTCAACATAGTTGACTATCATGTCACCAATGCTTAGCTGCAATGACTCACTAATGATGGAAATCTTGATTTTCTTACAGTCAGCACCTTTATAATATTTAATACTAGAAGATAATAAAAGTCCCTTTGGATTGACAATAGACTGGAATGTCTGGTACTACAAGCAGTTTATTCATCTGATCAGTGAAAAGGACTCTACTGAGTGCTTTTCGATTCCTCCAGTGTTCCAGGAAAGGAAACACCATTAGCAAGGCAGTAGACAGGAACTATCTGGAGGGCACTTGTCTGTGTGAGCTGCAGTGGATTTACAACATCTGCTCCATACAGGAGAGGACGCCACCTCCCCTCACCACTACTTGATTAAACATGGCAGACACAGAGAATGACGCCGCCAATAAATTTAAAATTGTGTGCGAATAAGATCCCCATCTTACTCTGAGGTCAATGATAGTTGTATCTCAGGAAGATAAGTTATTAAGGCCGGCTTTGTTACATGTTTACATGTGTATGGAAACCTAATTGAGAATGTTATACATTCACAACTTTCTTTGACACTAAAGTACTTCACATCTCTCCTTAATGGCCAGCGTGTAACGAGACGTTGGCCTCGTTTGTGGAGGCCTTTGACTCTGTCACCATCCTGTAGATCCAAATCCCTTCCCTCTCCATGCCTTGTTAGGCCCTAATTAATTGGATCAAGAGAATACCACTAAGTGTCTGACAGCTCTCAGTGAGTGATAACTGTGAAACCAGAGACACATTCGCACGGATATACCCCCTGGAGAAGAATCACTCCATATTAGGTCCACTGACTCTTTGCCACACGCATCCCAGGGGATTCAGCACTGCGGCTGCGATAGGATGCGGGGAGAGACCCTGCTTTGAAAGCCTTGTTACTGTGTGCCATGATTAATATATCTTCAGAACGGGTAGCATAACTGTACAATTTATAAACACGTAAAATATGTGCCCAGAAATATAAAAATATAACGTGACACTTAGTTATAATCCTTAAGATTTTCATGGTTAAACATTTTTGATACTATTTGTAGTCTACATTTTTTTTTTTTTTTTTTTACAATAACCACTCAATGTATTTACATTCCATAATTATCTCTGTATGTAATGTTTTCAGTGTTAATGGTGTAACTCCTTCATACACACAAGTGATTCACAGAAAATTCACTCTCAACATAATGGTAAATTTCGTATTTTTTTGTCGGCAGATGATGCAACTTTAAAGCTGCATGAATTTATTTTATTATTTGTTTATTTATTTATGTTTTGGTCACTGATGCTCTTACTTGAGCAATGACCTATATTATAGAAGGCCTACATTCTGTCTGATGGCCTATAAACCAGGGGTAGAAATATAAAGTAAGACCCACTGGCCCCTGTGTTGAAAAAAAAAAAAAAAAAAATCTGAAGGGTCTGAGGCTGTGATCTCATGTGTGGAAATTTCTTTGGCCTAATGACCTGCTCATTGAAGCTGCAATAAAAAAAAAAAGAAGAGCCCAGTAAAAGGTAAAGAAGCCAAGACCTCTCTGCTTTAAGTTTTCTGCAGCATTGTCATTACTTTTGAGATGTCGATCATTTGCCCTGCAGTTGTTATGGTCTGCATCATCATGAGACCTAATTTGATATCTCTTTTATGTTCAGCCTACCGAAGAAGGAGGGGGGGAGGTTGAGCCAGGTTGAGAGGGGGAGGGAGGAGGAGCAGGAGGGCGTCTCTGTATGAGTTTGTAGAACAAGCTACTGTTTGCCATTACCAGCCTCTGTAATTTTGTACGTGCCCTTCGAACCTGGAAGGACCACCTGTTTGAGGTTTACAGAAACAACATATGGGGATGTTGTACAAAACAAGAGGTCATGTAAAAGCTGCTCTCTTCAAGTCATTAGAAGGCTTCAATTTTTTTAGCGTGGCCTTAGAAAACAAAGGTTGTTTAAGGATTAATATCATGCCTTAAGGATTTCTTGTATGCTGTTTGAAAGTTTATACAGAGACGACACAAGGCAAGGATTACACACCGAATTTCTTGAAGTCACTGCAATCAGAAGAACAGCCACAGTACATGTGCAAGTCTCTTGATAAAACTAATTTCAATTTGTTTATGGTATTTCAAGTGATGAAATTGTAAAAGAGCAACCTTTTGCGAAATGACGCCACTGAAGACAGCATGACATTTCAAATTGTGGATATTGTAAATTTAGAAAAACCAATAACTATTCTCAGGTCATAGATCTTATGTGCTTCATTTTTCCTGTGATTATTTTCTTTTTCTTTCCCTTTGTCACTGTTTTCGGTTCTATCTTCACAAGATACTTAGCTATAGTTTAGACTTGCTTGAGTTCCGACTGTCAAATGGGAAGTCCTTTTTTGTTTTTTTTAATGTGCCTATATACATTCATTTTTAAAGAGAACAACACAGCAGGAATCCTTAAGCATGCTGTAAAGGGAAGTGACACACATTGCATTTGTTATGAGCTAGCCTTGACAGTCTTGGTATTCAGGGACAAAGGAAAGTAAGGAAAGCAATCGCTGTGATTATCATACAAATGGCAATGTAGCACATAATGAAACTGAACCATGTAGCCCGCTGTTGTTGAATAGTTCCATAAGCTTTATCCAAGTGCAATAGCAAGCAAGCAAAACTTTATTTATATTGCACATTTCATTCCAGGCGGAAGCACAATGTGATGCACAAAGGGTGAGGTGCCACAGAAGTTGCAGCCGCAAAGACTATTTTGACAGTGTATGGATAAAACATTAGACATAAGAAGCAACTTGTGTCTTATGTTTAGCAACTGAAATGCACTGTAATGACCAAGAGGGAAATAGCCAGCTTAATTTCTCTTTCTTCCTTACCACTTATTCTTTGTCTTTTGTCTTTTTCTCCATCACGGTTCCTTGAATTCACTAGTTCTTTGCAGCTTTCAAAAGTTAATCTCTTGTTGTCACTGTTAGCAAAGACTCTCGTCTGCAGTGTTGTTCCGTGCACTTCAATGCTAGACCATAAATTACACTGAAATACATGTACATCACCTCTTCCTTTCTATACACATGCTCCCTCTCTTTCACTCACCCACACTTGCATGTTTTCTATTTCTTATTTCTCCCATTCTCTCTCTTGAGTTTCACTGAATCAATTTCCTTCCCTGATAGAAAAGCCAGTTCACCAAAGCATCTGACTCGCATCCAATCTTGGTCAGGGGGAAAATCAGCTGGAAGTATTTTGCCTCACCCTGTATTCCCATTTAAAGTTTTCAAAGAATGATATTTTTAATGCTACTCAACACAGAAACACAGAAGTCACCTGGATAATGGAACCTCTGAAAAGGCTTACGTTATGGCCACCAGATGCTGCTTTGTTGCAGTTGAAAAGAAAAAACAGCCCCCTTGGTTGCCAACTTAATCCAAAATTAACACAGAATCCGAAACTGAATTCATTAATAATTTATGTTGCAGTTTTTTTAAATTGTTTTATAGCTTTTGCCTGATGTTAGTAGCGCATGTAACAGAAGCTTAAACTCTGTGATTGGATGTTTCTTACACAAATGCACATCTGGAATTGTCTTGAATACCTCACATTATGTTTTTGTACACAGGCTTGTACTTTTTTTTTTTAAATCAAAGAACCAGCTATTTTCTAATGCAGTTGCTCATCTTTGTACTTCAAGGCTCGGATGGACATGATGGAGTTTCATGGTCATCCAAGCCTTGAAGCTCCAGCTATGAGTCAGCTAACATTGTCTATGAGGGATTATTTGTTACGAAATTTACATACTTCCAGTTTTATGGGTTTTGATGGTTTTGATACTTTAGTGACTGCTACAAGACACTGTATTAACAGCATAATTATGTGTGATGCTGAAACATTTTTTTCAAGCCCCTTTTTGTTGAAATGTTGGAGGCAACATTAGAAGAGCAGTTCTGGAAAAACAAATACAGAAAGCTCTACATTGAAATCACTGTGAAATTTTGATTGTAGTTCACCATTATGATGGCAAAAACCTGTATATAAAAAAAAAAAACCTCGGATGACAGCAACTGGAGTGACATTGGAATTGCAGCACCCTTCAGTTACTTGTCATATTTGGGTTGGCGCAGAGCTTGTCATATTCATTTTGTCAGTTTAGAAATACACAGCTTGTTCGTCTGTCTCTGAGCATTTCAAGATTCTATATCATTACCTTTACAGAAACACAGCAAACATGGTTAATGAAGCCACTTATTCAATTATGCCTTAGCTTTGGTAATGTTTGGCCCCGCAAGCTATAATCCAGGCAGTCTGTTTGACTGAGTAACTATGAACTTCAGAGCTGAAATTAATTAGGAAATTGTTATGGTTTATTGCCAGTGGAAGTTAAATTGAAGTGACTGAAAAAGAAAACTGTAATCGTTTCATGTACAGTATTGCTTTTGTTCTACAAACTGTGACAGAAATGCCTAATGGGTTTTTTGTCTGAATAATGGATAACTGTTTCAGTGAGACTCAGTGTTTGTTTAAAACAAACATGAATAGAGGGTAAAGCCGTAGAAATTAGAGTTAAAAAAAAATATATATATATATATATATTCACGAGAAGATTTGAAGAGCAATAAACAGTTAAAATGTAATTTAATAATCCTAGTTAAGTATGGTAGAACAGAACAGAGCATATAATAATGTGGAAAATTATCCCATAACACATTTTGTGCAACTAAAATGCACAACAAATAATTAAATAACCATAAGATTGATTAGCACTGACTCAAAGCTTCTCTACAACCATGTAAGGCCACATGTTATGAATCACTCCTGTGATTTGCTAATGAGGAGAGGAAAATATTGCTTCACTGTCATCCTAGCCTATTCCTGTATTCCTAGTATTTTTTAAGACTTTGTACAACACTTCGGCATCTGACTCTGAATATCATTTATAACTAACAGTGTTGTAAGAATGATTGATGGCCCTGAAAATGATAAGTAGGTGCCCGGGTTTTAGTTCCTTGAGGAATGACTTTCATATATCCTTTGCAATCATGCTCTGAAGTCCCACACTTAATCACAAGTTTAAGAAGATTTTACAAGAAATTGCTTGTTTAGCAGTGGCCAGTGTCATACTCATTGTGACTTTATACTCAAGCCTGTGTTGACTGAGGACTTATGTTCCTTTTGATCACTAGGCCATGTCTTTAGGTGTCTGATCCCTTTGTGGCTTTGCATTTGAGGCTTTAAAACAGTGAATCACAAAGGAGCCCAAAGAAGTCGTGTAACTGAGCTACTGAAAATCACTGTTGTAGTCCCACGAGCTCTGCATAATTGACAGTGTCCTCTGCTCTGAAGACTACCTTAATAGGCTAACATCTGGTCATGCTGACCCACATTTCACTCTTTGTCATATAGGTGAATGAAAATTTCCCTGCACTGAGATTATTTTACAAAGAGGATTAAGTGTGAGACATCATTTACAGATCATGGAGGAAAATGAAAGCAAATGGGGACACAAAATCAAACTTAGATCTCAAGCAGTGACACTTGTAACACATTAAATATTGTACAGCTAAAATAGACTTGACTATTGTATCACATCACCAGTGAAGTGTGCAACTGGACCCATAAAAATGAAAAACACAGCAAAAGGCCCTACATTTATTATCTTAAAACACAACGTACTATGGAAATTGCCATCCTGCAACTCTTTATCGCAATGGAGGCAAGTGCGGGCAATCAGCTGAGAGGTCCTGTCTCAAGATTGATGTGTGAGCTGCTGTCATCGTGGCTGCTTCTGCTGCTTTGAAACACAGAAAATGGGTCTCAAGGACTGGAAGTATTCTGGGAGTCTCGGCAACACAGAGGACTCTGCTGTTTAAGAGTCTCATCAGTAAAAGTGCCCATCAATCCCTGCGTTTGAATGTATGGCCCCTCCCCGTCCTGTAATGACTCTTGAGTGACAGCCACAGCTGGCAGGTATTATTGCTTTGCCATAACATTAGCCCCGACAGAAGGTTAACACTTAATCACTTTGTTAAGGCAACTGACTGACTGCTACTGTTCTGTGAATTCTCTCCTCTGATTTAGAAGAAAAGTTGTTCTAACTGTAGCTCGCAGCTTCCTGATTCAGGATTTGATACAAGGCCAAAGAAGAGATGTTTAGGAAAATTTGTTTTGTCTGTTCCTTCGTCTGTCCAACCATAGCAGGCCTAGTTACAGTTGCTTGATGATTTCACACAGTAGTAACCAAGCAGAACCTCCAAGGCCAAGGAGCATTTCATTAACTAATTAAGTCTCATTTATGGCCATCACATCTACTGTGTAGTATTTTCCCAATGTATGTAAGCCGGTCCTGAATTCTCTGAGGTTTGGCTAACACTAACATGTATGTCCTCTTCTTTACTGAATTTGGGAAAGTTTACACTCCAGCAACCCCTCCAGCTGATGTAGTGAGCAGTAGCACTACAAAAACGGTGGGTAGTCTTCATCCTTTTCTCTTGTTTGTGTTTTCAAACAAGTTTTCACTTAGAACATTACAAGTATGTAAGCTAAGCAGCCAAAAAGATTTATAACAGTGTGATCTTACATTTTTTTCTTATCAAAAATTTACAATCACAGAACTATCTCCACATTGTAATGCAAGAACAATGTTGTTTCTTTCCACATCTTCTATATGGATAATCAACTGTTGAGGGTCCTAACTTTTTGCCTGGGCCATGCAGCTTTAGCCTCACTCTTTTAGTATCATTTCACGTTTTTAACCATCAATTGTATATTTAAGATCCATTTTACAAGATTCTCATTTTAGAGCAAATCAGCTGAAGCATTAAAAAGTCAGAGACTTTTTTTTTTTAACCAACTCAGAGAAGTAATGCTAGCTTAGTTAGCTAGCTAGTTACAGTTGATAAAACCTGCCACCTATAAACTACAAACCTGGACCCAACCATTTCTGTAACCTTCCGAAACCATCGATCAAATTCACATAGGACACATTTGATCTTCGACATGGTGGGACAACATGCCTTACCAATAAGTTCTGACAGACCATAAACCGGCCCTTACTGCTTTCAATTTGTGAAGGGAGCATGTTCAGGCTAAAACAGAGTGTTAAGTTGCTCTTTCAAATGAAGGACCCAATGTTTCAAAAAAAAAAAAAAATCACTTAGAATTCTCAGTGGTAAGTGTGCAATCGTTATTGTTGTAGACTGCATATGTGCCATGCTGGAGCAGAATCATGGTTAAGGGTAAGTTGCTATTAACAGGTTTTTTTTCTAGAAGACGATGGTAAGAATCTAGTCACAGTGAGAAAGAGATGAATAATAGCAATGTTAACATGGTCGGTGTCTGTTTATAAAGCATTCTGATCTAGTTATTTAACCGATATGATTGGTAAATTCTTGCAGTGTGAGAGTGACATTTTTTAATGAATCGGGATCAGTATTTGCCTGAGTTCTGCACCCTATATTTGAGAAGAAGACCTATCATTCGTATGCCCCAGTGGCTGGCGTGAGTCCTGTTTAGCGCTGCAGACAGCCAGCACTTTCACACAGAGAAAAACACGTGTTACACTCTGCCCCTCTGCAAGCAAAGGACGATATGCTGATAAGTTAATTGCAACCTCTACATACCACTAGTCAATGCACTCATAATGTCACCATTTCCAAGTGAAGATAAAGCAGTCTTTGCTGCATGACATTGAGACTGAACTTGACAGGCCTTTACGCAGACATACAATTTGGCGCGCACACACACATTCTGAATAATCACAGCTTTTATTTTACTCACATCTGGGAGAATGAATTAAATGTAAATGTTTTCAGAGTGAGTCTGATAGAAACTGCTCTGCATATCAAAAGAAAACCTTTCATAAGTTATTTTTTCATTACTAGTAACAAGTTGCATCTCCTCCTTCCATATAAATGTTAGACACCGCCTGTTTGGTTGTGACAGGAATATAATCTCTCCAGTAAATCAGTGAGGTATGAATAACTATTGTAACTTTCAAAGTAATAAATTTACAGACATCTCCAATAACAATGTCTTTCAATAAAAACACATTTAGCAGTATGTTTGCTTGAAGTTTTTTTTTTCTGTTTTTCTAACAAATACAGAATATTGCTAATGACCTACATGTCTTTTCAAGCCACATCCATGCTTGATAAATATTTAAAAAATAAAAAAAAAATTAAAAAAAATCTAAAAAGCCACCATTTTCTATAACTGTAAACTGCCTTTGAAAAGCAGGCTGAATAAATCTGAAAACACTGGTAACTCATTTACTGTGGACGAGGAAAAATTTGGGAAAAACTGTTTAAAGCTGCTGTGACAGTGTTCTACTTTTTGGCAAACCAACTTTCTGTCATTTTTATCCCTCTTTATGATCACCTACTTCAAATGTCAATATTGCCGGTCACAGAACACAAGTGTTGACATAAATGTGTTTATTTTATTAGACAACTTTGCGATGAATAAATCGCAAATTTGATCGATGCCTCAGTTACTGTCCACCTTGGATAAGAAGTAGCATTTAAGAGCTTCGATTAATTACTAGTTTATGCTGGTTCAACTGACAACAAAAACAGTAAACAATTTCAATGACAAGAATTAAACTGTGAGTGTGACTATATTATAAACACAGTAAAACTCACTCTTTTGTATGCCAAAAGCAAAAGGAGGAGAAGAAATTTTGTTGTTTTCTTATTGTTTTACCGTTTCAATGTGGACATATCATACATCTTTTCGAAAAACATCCAAAAAAAAATTGTGTGAATGGATGTTGTTCTCACATATAAAGATAAATGCTGTTTAGTTTTAGCTATCTTAGCATGGATGTACATGTAGTCTCAGATAACCCCAAGAGGAAGGCCTGTGTGAAGATGCTAATCCATTCACCTAAGCCTCTAGAGATGGTCTTAAATGTTGCCACTTGTTAGCAACAGACAGGTGACAAATTAAAAGAAAAACCTGAAAAATCAGTGCAGAAAAAGGATAACAATGCCCCCATCCATAGGGCACAAGGGGTCACCGAATAGTTTGACGAGTATGAAAATTATGTGAATCATATGCAATGGCCTTCACAGTCACCAGATCTCAGCCCAGCTAAAGACCTATGGAATATTTTGGACCGACATGTTATACAGCGCTCTCCACCACCATCATCGAAACACCAAATGAGGCGATATATTTTGGAAAAATTGTGTTACATCCTTCCATCAGAGTTCAAGTTACTTGTAGAATCAATGCCATGAAGTATTGAAGCTTTTCTGGCAGCTCGTGGTGGCCCAGCACCTTACTTAGACACTTTATGTTGGTTTTTCCTTTTAATTTGTCTCCCGTTTGTGAGTCAGTTTAGTCCTACTGTGTCTGCATGTCTTGTGTTCTCAGTCTCACTGGGGAAAGAGATCTGTTTACTGTCAGTGTTGAGATCAGATACCTGTTAGCCCCAACAAAATGACTATGACAGTATCTGAACTGTATCTATCACTGTTCCAGGTAGCAAATTGTCTGCTGCTAATTATGGATTAGTCGCAGAGTGAGCCTATTCCATCAGAGCCTTTGTCCTTTAGTATGTCTTATGGCTCAACAGGAACAAAACAGGCTGTGGATTTGTAGTTGTGTTTGTGGCTGTGTGTCAGCAAAATTTTGGCTCTTTGCCCAGGGCTTTACTATTTCAGTCTCCCAGTGATTCAGTATAAGCCTCAGGTTGTTCGGAAAGCCTTTAGAAACCACCTGAGGAGAAACAGTTAAAGATTTTCAGCAGAAAACACACACATCGGTGGAGTATATATCATGTCTGTTTCACTTCAGCAACAATAACAGAGAGGAGTGACGACTGATATTTTCAACATCTGTTTTTCAGCTATCTATCAATGAAACTTGATGTTTTTGCCAGGCCACTTGTTTTGGCCTAAGAGTTGGCCCTTATAATGTTTCCTTGTGAGTAGGGTTTATCCAACAAGGGGCAAAGCACATGTATACATCTGCCTTCTCTGCCAGTCTTTAGGTCATTCAGTGAAAAGAATGACATAAAAGTGCAACGCGAAAGATACATGATATTTTTTTTTTTTATTATCAAGGCTTGTTCTTTTTTTTTTTTTTTAAACCATGCTATTAGCATGGCTCTATGGATGGCAATTGTTGGTTGGTTGATCCACGACTTTGGTCCAGATTGAAATATCTCAGCAACTACTGGATGGTTTTAGATCTAGAGGATTTAGATTATTTGATTGAATCAGTCAATCAGCAACTATTTTAATTATCAATTAATCCTTTCATTTATTTTCAATCAAAAACACTTTTCCAGCTTTTCAAATGTGAGAATTTGATGTTTTTCTCCATTGTATCATAAAACTGAATATCTCTGGGTTTTGGACTGTGGGTCACATAAAACAGCAAATTTGAAGATGTTGCCTTGGGCTTTGAGAAACTGCAGCATTTTTTCCGTACATTATCACATTTAACAGACTAAATGAATAATCAATCAATCAAAAAAAAAAAATCCCCAGATGAATCTATTATGAAAATAATTGTTAGCTTCAGTCTAAAATGGATTGTCATAAAATTGTGTACACACATTCAGGGTTCCCACATGATGTATCCGACTTTGGTGATCCCACTGACTTTTCATCTAACGCCAACATGAGGTTCATATTTGTGGTTTTGAGTCAAAATATTGAATGGACTGTCATTAAGGCTGAAACACTCACTCTCAGGATGAATTGCAATCACATTGGTTATCCCCTGAATTTTCATCCAGCAGCATCATCTGGTCGGTATTCTAATTTGTCCAATACTTTGGTTTAGAACCAAATACCTTCAAAACTAATGATATTACTTTGTGTTGTGCTAATTAGCAAATATTAGCATGCTAAACTCAGAACATGGTGAACATTATACTTGCTAAACATCAGCATGCTTCCTGTTTAACCCCTAGCCCGACCCGTAAATAAAGATTATGTCTAGAGAAATTATCTTCACTAAACATCCTCCATTTTCTTAATTCTTACCCTGTGTCGATGAGAACAATTCATCCTGGTAGTGATATGATCTCATGTGACTTAACTGAACGCCAAGCTGTTGCTGACAGAGGTTAGATCATGTCATAAATTAATGAATGGTCATTTTAATTCCCAAACTCCTGAACCTACCTCCTTACTATTCAGATGCTTTCTCATTCGAGGACTAAAACACAGGCTGTTACTAGTCAGCTCATACTCCAAAGATCCAAACAAACTTTAATGCTACAAGACCATTGCCACTGTGCCAGTCAGTCTTACAGCATCTAGCCCTTGGATCAAGCTGACACGGCGCTCAACCAAAATAGCAATTCCAGTCACAAATAAAAGCCACCATCTTTGGTGCGTTCAGCTTCAATCTTTTGTTTACAATTGGCTGGCGTCACACAGCAGCCCTTGCATTACTAGATCGAATTGTATTTTTGTCGCCTTTTTTCAAACTTCACATTGGAAATATAAAGTGTAAAACTATAAGTGGAAAGTAATTTGGGGAAAAACACAGTGTAAAGCAAATGTTCGAAAAAGATCATGCTGCTGGCTTCAGTAATGGAGACTGATTAATAATAAGTATGTTTGTCAATGTAAGGGGAAAGAGACATAAGCTCATGCAGAATAATTAAGAAGAGTTGGCTGAGGGAGTGAGGCTGTGACATTTGGTTTATTACCAATTCATTACAGTGGATTTAGAGTGGCAGACATGCAATATTGTTTGTGTTGAGTAGTTAAGTACCTGGCAACACTTGGCACTGGTTGGGATTATGTAATGTATATTTGTTATTCACTTAAATGTTCTTATGCAGTATTTATGTCCATGTTTGGAAATAGGTAAAAGCAATGTGAGTTTAGGCTCGGCTTCATGCAGACAGTACAGGACCATCTCTTTTCCGGCCGAAGCCCCTCTGATGGGAAGCATCGATAAAGGCAAGGCTGTTGTGGGAGGAGGGGAGATAGTTATCGGGGAACTAAATGGTTTCTGTTCAGGAGATGATTCTATCTTAGAGATGTGAGACCTCACTTAGGGGAATACGGGTTTTCAGTGCTTTAACAGACCTCTCTGTCACTCTCAATCAAATGACATGTTTATGTGTGTCTGTGTGTATGCCTTGTTGCCTTTGAATTTTTGTATATGAGTGTATATGTAATGTTCTTTTTGCACTGCAATTTTACATAGATGTTATGAAAGAATAGGAGTTTCAAGTAATTTTACCATGTTACAAAATTCATGATTTATACCTATGGACAAAATGTATCATATACCTTTTATGTTTTTGCTTCTTTGACAAATATGTAATGTAGTTTGTTATATATAGTTCCTGTATATAAACTTCTCATAAAATGAATTTGTGTTTTATTCATGATGGAAAGTTCTACCCAGAAGTCTGAGCACAGGGTACTTCTGTCTAATTGTTGTATACCTAGATTTACAAGATACAAACATTGGCAACAATCATTTTTCATTTTACTGTTTTGCCACTGTAAAAATCTAATTTGAAATGAATTAAATATTAGTAATCTGGGGTTATGTTGGTTAAAGTAATGTACTGTACTTGTCCTATTAAGGCTAGCTACAAGAATGTAGTGTAAGAAGCAGTCAATCCTGCTTAAGGCTGTGTTCAACACTGTAAAAACATGAACCCCCTTTATTCATTTTGACAAGGCCACTGTGATGGCAATGAACAATGCAGCATCAACTGGCAATGCAGTGCACTGGCCATCAAATAAGTGCAAGCATACATTTCTGGTAGATTTTGTAGTAATGCGGTGTATTCTACCTGCCCACTGTCACAACAAAGGATAAAATGATCACCACTGTCAATTGTGAAATCCCTTCTGCTACCTCTGTGCAGTGTTTTACCATCTGATAACTCGTCAGGTTCATAGAGCTTTATTTGTCACATCAGAGCCTTCATGCTACTGCTGCTATGAGTTGTTTACTCCTGTCTGCTATTAGTCGCTATTACTCTATCACCAGAGCATCTGCTGTTCCAGTTTCTGTCTAACTTATTTTGATGGTATTTCCTGCCTTCTGCTTCAAGTACTGTATGTTCTATACCTATGTAATATAAGTGTGTTATAATCACGATCAGTCTTTTCTTACAGAAGACAGCTGCATATCCATTCAATGCCAACAAAATCCTTTAATGTACAAGTAAGCTTCTCTGACTGAACTGTTGTTCTGAGATTGTTTGCTAATGTGACAACTCTTTTTGTCTTAAGTCATTTAAATGGCAATCTTTCAGGCAGCATTTTCTCTCAGTAAAAGTTGAAAATAGGCGCTGTTGAAGAAGGATCAATTGAATAGATAATCTAAAAAAATGTATGTGTACCACATTGCTATGCTTTTCTAGGTCTTCTTGTACTATTTGTTTGATGTCTAACATGAAGCATGAGTGGAGCGGACACTGCTTTATCTTGAATGTAGGTGGATATTTTGCTGTATCATTTTGCCAAATTCAATCTACAATCTAAAATTGCTAATTTAGTGCCGTAAAAGCAAATAATGTCTTATGCAAAGTATCAGACAGCAACAATTTATAACAATGCTAGAATTACTGCCTCCTGGTTGTATGCCTCCACCAAGTTTCTATCCATGTCTGTCCAGACCAATATAATATATGTAGTGAAGACTTCGAGGGAAATTTAGATATTAAGTGCATTTGCAGAACAATATGATGTGACAGTGAACCTGACCTTTGAACTTTTGGATATTTAATGGAATCCATTCATTATTTTATTCTATTAGACATTTGTCGGAAATTGTCATAATTAGCGTGTGAATTCTTGAGTTATGGCCAAATAAGTGTTTTGTGAGGTCACAGTGACCTTGAACTTTGACCACCAAATTCTAAGAGATACCACATTCACAAGAACAGGATGGATGGACCGACAAACTGAGAACATAACGCCTCTGGCCCCAACCGAGGCCTGAAAATAGATGATTTAAATTCATACACTGGTAGAACAATTTGTATTCACTTGTGCCTGTAACTTAAATACTTCGCTCCTGTGAGTTATTACTGATAAAGTAAACAATGTATATAGGAGACATACGGGCCTAAAGTTCTTTCACAACATGAAGAACTTCACTTTTCTCTTAAAGGCAAAGTGTTAAACTTAAGAAGCTTAATGTGAGCAGCAGGAGATCAATAAAGAATAAGACCAAATTTAATATTCACATGGTTTTTTTTTTTTGGTTTTTTTAAAGTGTGCCAGTTCTAACCCATTTACATTTTAATGACTTTTGATGAACGAATTAAAATGCAAAGCCACGTTACCACTATGAATGTCTTTCTCCACTCAAAAATCTAAATATATAATATTATTTCAAATAATATTTTTTATTTAACATTTCAGAGGAATGCACAAACTGGAAAAGTGTTTTTTTTTTTTAACGAAAATAAATCTGATTGATTAAAGATTCTTTTACCACTATCAAGTAGGTGTTACTTGATAAGCAGGAAAAGTACAAGTGGCAAAAAGAGCATGAAGTGCAGGAAAGCTAGTAATATTACAAGGAGGCTGAGAGAAAAACCTAAACAAATACATATGTTCAACGTGTTTGAGTGCCAACATTACATGCTGAACTTTCGAAGACCTGCACCGAAAAACATCAGTCACAGCTAAATGTCACTCCTGTTGCATATATTTTTACATTATGCGTTAAACAAGGCACAGCTGGATAAGCTTCTAATGAAGGAGCAGCCGAAGGAGGATGAACTGTTGAGATAATACTGATATTATCAATACTAGTGAAAAAAGCAAGCAGCCAAGAATCACAGGGTGTTCTATTAAAGGAAGACTGTGAGATATGGTTGAAAGTTGGCACTAAAAAAATACACCTTGAGCAAAGATTGCGATCAGCTACTGAGATATCGCTGATCCTGTTGAAACACCCCTCAAACAAATGGTCATATTTAAAAAATATATCATTTGTATTACATAGATTCCTTAGATTTTTGCATCGTAAGATACACCAGGGTGACCATATTGATAGTTCATATGCCTAGATAGTCTTAAAATTATGGGCTTTTGAGCAGTTAAAATAATCTGTATGTGTTGAATGAAGAATTTTGTATCAGATAAAACTGGAGGGAGCTGGAAAACTGAGCAACTGAGAGTCACTCCCTTCTCTTTCAAGGTCTTGAGTCAAAAAGTATAACTTCTGTTGATTCAATATTTACATTTTGAGCGAAAGAAGACATGGCTGAGTATTTTGATACACGTATGGAAAGAATCAAGTTCAAACTTTTCATTTTGAAAACCACAGTAACATGAGCCTCTGATGAGTGGATGATGTTGTTCTTTTATCAACCACTCTTTTTAGCAATTGTCAATTAGGTACGACAATTAACAGAGTACAACAGATGTCAAAGAGCTGGAAGTTTGGATTGATTTTCTAGCTGAATGCAAGAAGTAGAAAGAGCTCAAAAAGTAGTTGGATTCTCCTATTGATTGCAATTATCTTAAATGGTTTAATTATTTAAAGCAGCTATAATCGATATTTTTATAAATATCGGGCAAGTCTGTCTCATTACTTTCTGATAGTGAGTCAATGTAGTGTCCAGTCTGCCCACATTCCAACATGAGAGCATGCAGAAGTACCACTGCTCAGAGGGTGTATGCTAACCTCTTGTAAACGCAATGATGGCTGTAACTCTTGTCAAGCAATCATCACCCCCACCCGCACCCAGCAAGAAAACACTTTTGGGCGGCAGAGAAGATTTACATATAGCCCCTTTAAAGTGAGTTTCGGCTCATTGTTTAGCTTCAACTGTACTGTTTTGTTCTTTCTCGATTCTCCCATAGCATAGTTTTAAGCTGCAGCAGGCAGCTGTTTTCTGCAAAAAAGCTCTAAAAACCCACTGTGCTCAGCACAAAACAGCAGACAAACACAGTTAGTGACTACCTGGTGGACATAGTTGAGCATTTAACAGCTAAAGAGTCAGATATTTCGCTCAGGAAGAGACCAAAATCAGCTAAAAGAGATTGAATATTGGACTTACATTTATCAGATGGCCATAAATGCAACTGAAAAGGAATGATAAAGTTGATCCTTATCAGCTGGATGTTTAATAAGCAACTGTTTGCTTATACGATTAGCATATCAACTTAAAAGGTGACGATATGTCATATGGTATGTTCACAACTTGTTTCTGCTGCTCGCAAGTGGCCCAAAAAAAAACAAAAAAAACAACAACAACAACAACAACAAAAAAAAAACTTTTATTGCAGTTTTAAAGCCAAATAAGTTGGGAATTTTTTTTAAATATAAAAAGGTATGAAAGACAAAAGTTATTGCAATATCTTGATTGAGCTCAATATTTGGTTTCTAGCTGAAAGTATGCAGAAGTAGGTGCCAAAAAACACAGACGAGAATAACTCGGAAATTAAGACAACAATCAAACTAGAATGGCTTGTATCATGTTGCCTAAGATTCTTTGTTAGACTACAATCAGTGGTGTTAGGCAACACCACTTGAGGTTGCTCACTTCAAAGTGAGGCTACCTACTTTAAGCTGACTATCCAAGATAAATTACAAACCTTAAGAGCACTGAAACAAAGGTGATACTTGTTAAGTGCACCAATACATTACCATTTCCCCCCACAGCCTCACTGCTTTGTAGGTATATAGGAGTGAGGCTAACATTCCAGCTGACTTCATTAAGTTTCATTTTCCATTTTATCTCTCCTGAAGTGGACCATTAAGTCGGTGTGCAAGGGTAGCTGATCAGCTAATCTGGCTGTGATTTATGTGGCAGGGAAACTGAGGACTTAACTGAGCCTCAGAACACATTGATTACTGACATGGTTAATTGGCTAAACCCACTGGTACATTGAGACAGGCTTATTGGAAATGTCAAATCAAGCGGCTCATTTGCATTCATGATGTATGATGTCTATTCCAGCTTCTGCCCAAGTAGCACAAACTGACACATTTAGCTGTAGAGGAAGGTGCTGGGATCTCTGCCTTGAATTTGCAACTGACCATCTGGCCATCCAGGACATTGGCATTGGTTGGAACCTCCCCCCCCCAGCATCTACATGTCTGTATTGGATGTGCTTAGCTGCCGTGCTGAAAAGAGGATGGGAGTATGGATAACTCCTGATGTGAGGGAGACAGAATACACTTGTGGGGGTTTGAGTAAAAATTCAGCTCTGAAAGAAGATGTTAGTGATAGAACAGTCTTGACAGAATGGAAAATTTGGTGTTTTATTACTTTCTTTCTTTCTTCCTGAGTGTGCGTGTTTTGGAGATCAAAACATTGGCTGAGACAATTTTGCCCCAGAATTACCTACAGTGTAAGCAGTGAAAGAAGCATGAAATTGAAAAATTTTGATTTAAGCAGATGGGGTAAAGGACATTACGAGAAACAACAGAGGTGATATGAATTTACATTGTTTGAATCATAGGATCCACTTGGCTTATTGCAAGTCATGCTTAGGAATATATGTTAAGAATAACCTGAGAATAGAAATCTGAAAAACTAATTCTCCAACATCTCCTCTTGATTAGCTATAGCATAGAGCAACATGTTGTTTCCCCTCCCTAGCAATTGCAAGATGGGTAAGCAGTTACCTACAGTTTTCAGGTGATTTGCTATACTTGTAGATTTGTGTTATGCCAGATTCCTTTGGCATATCTGGTGCTCAACTTGTCGGGGGTCATCTTCAAAAATTTGGAAGTTATTCCAGACGCTTGACTTTTTTGACATCTTACTAGTGAGGTTGTAATTGTGACATAGTCACATGTCAATGTCTAATTGTCAGACAACTGTCAAATATAAATATAAATAAAACAACATTAAACTGGTGACTGGTGTTAATGATTGTGGCTGATCACATAATCCAAATTCACAATGCATTTCAATTTGCGCTCCCCCATGATATGGCTAACAACAATGCTGCACTATATACCACTTATCATAAATTTAACTTTGTGTGTTCATCCCTCATGTTCAACCAAATTTCTTACCCTGCCATCTAAACCCAGCGATGCAAAAGAAAAACAACATTCATTATCTCACCAGCTGTTCTGTTGGCATATTGAGATAGACTTCAATAGATGGACATGGCACTGCATAGGCTTTTCACCAAAGCAACATTTGAATATACAAGGTTCTTTCACTTGTTAATGTTCTTGGTATTTTCAATTAATGTCACGCATCTATTTTTCAAGTTCCCTGGCTCGCTTAATAGGCTTTTATTCATGCAATAGAGCTAAAAGTATTCGAAGCTACTCAGGGCAAGTTTTGTCAGTGAATCAATGAGAGTGTTGATTAGCATCTTTATTAGTCTGCCACTCAACATCTTTCACACAAAACCTGCACATAATATGTATATTCAATTAAAAATATAATATTTCATAACTTATACTCCATGAGAGGTTAGTAAAAATACCTGAAGCAATTCAACCTTGAGGCTATACTATTCATAATAAAGCAGCAAATGCTGTAGCCTGCAGACCTACATATAAAAAATACTGGAGAGTCACAAAGCATGTGATCCATTGAAGCGATTTCACAAAATTATTGTTTACTTAGTTGAGGTCATACGAAAGGATACCTAGATACAACAGTGCATACAAAAACTGTTTTCATAAAGTTTAGATTATTTTTTTCATTTTTCTGAAAAAAAGGAGATTACTAAATGTGTGTTGAAGAAATAATGTACCACAGCCAAAACAGCTGATCTGCTTTCTGCAATACTGTCGCTTTTGAGTGTTTGGATGGATGAGGAGAGGAAAAAAAAAAAAAAGACTCACTGTCTTATTTCTGAAATGTAAAATATTCAGTGATCGGTAAAAGTTTTACATTGGTTTGGCCAGTTTACATTGGCCAGTTTTAATCTGACTATTATGTATGGAGTATACAGAGTAAATTAACATTTTGACATGATGATGGTGCTTGATGAAAAACCAGCAGATTATCAAAGGCATTAGAAATCATCCCAAGAGGAACATGAATGTTTGCACCAAATTTTATGGGCAATTATACAGTAGTTGTTGAGATCTGTCACTCAAATGTCACCCTCATGTTGGTGTTAGATGAAAAGTCGGGGAATCACCACTAATATGACTAAAACATGAAATACTGCAATACAAAACATACAGTAAATCTCCCTCAATTGTCCTTCACCCTGAAAACAGTGGACTGAAAACTAGCCTGCTCAGAGTTTCACCAAATGAAGCAACAGAGCAATGAGAAGTATCAACTAGATCCATTAAAATTTCACTGGTTGGAATGAGAGAAGTGCTGTAATGATTACCCACTTGCAATAGACCTTTTCATCCTCATGTTTGCCGAATTATTCCTTATATCCTTTCTTATCCCAGATATTTGGGTCTGACTTTTCAGCTTGTGTCTTCTTTATTCATAATTTCCCATCTCATTTAATAACCTTACACCTCGACTGCCATCTCAATTTCCCTTAAATTTCTGTTCCCTGCCTTTCACTGATTTCTTCTCTCACAGCTTTGTTAGAGGTTATACTGGCTGGCAGAGACTGCTTGGTGGCTGGAGACTCATGCTCTAGTGATGAAACTTGTAGTCCACGTCTGCGGACTTTGCGTCAATGTGTGGCGGGCAATGGCAGCATGAAGCTGGGCCCCGCTGCCAGAAGTCAGTGTGCCAACGCAGTGTCTGCCCTACTGTCCAGCCCCTTACATGGCTGCCAGTGTAAACGAGGCATGAAGAAGGAGAAGAACTGCCTGAGCATCTACTGGAGCCTTCATCAGTCTATCATACATGGTCGGTGGTTACTTGGTAGCAGCTTTCTGAACTGCTGAAAACTTGATTTTCCTATAAAGTCTGCAAATGAGAACTGTATTTTATTTTCTTACAGGAACTGTTGAACAACAGTTAATTAAAATTAATACAGAAACCCTAACAAATGAATACGTGGCACACTATCATGTGTGTAGAATTTATGATTTAGTTGAAAACATGACGAGCATTATTTGTGTAATATACAGTTAAGATGAATTGTGGTGTTAAAAAATTCAAGCCAATGTTTCTATCTGTGTCTGTTATTCTTTCAGGACTCAACCTGGTGGAGAGTTATCCCTATGAGACAGTGCAGAGGCAATATGACTATGTCCGCTTGGCCTCCATTACAGCTGGTAGGTTCAATGACGTTCATTGACTTTCACCTTATTTTATACCATTGTACTCTATGAAGATGTTTTGTTCTAGCCAGAATATATGATTCCAGTGAATCTTTCCTGGAAGCATGCCCAAGCAAAACCGAGGCGCCTTATGTTTCTGAGACAGAGTTACACAAGTATTACCATTCATCTGAATACAATCCCGGCGTCTAAAATTACAGTGTCTGCACGTTGTTGGATGGCAACCCCACTCATATCCCAGACTCATCTTAAATAACATAATCCGTGAATGTCAGTGAATACTAATGCTGTCATTTTTTTTTTTTTTTTACAGTACTGCCGTAAAATGATAGAACAGCCCATATCTTGCATTGTTTCTTATAGCCTCAGGCCCCTATAACAATGCAGTCTCATTAAATTTATCAAAACAAGCCCAAACTCTGAAAAGGAGATTACATCTTGTGAATACAAATAATGCAAACATTTTATTAAATGACAACAACGTACAGTAAACTGAATATACCTTTGTTTACATGTTTACCATATGAAACATTTATTCAAGATCTTACATTTAAGCAAGTAAAACATTAGCCAAAGCTGAAATTAGGGCAAGGCAACTAAAACTTAGTAGGGCTGCAACTAAAGATTATCGATTATCTACTGCCAATTATTTTCTTAATTAACTGTGAAAGAACCATCAATCAATCACATTTTCTCCTTGTCCTTAGTGTTGTCACCCAAACCTTTGTTTTTGTTTTTTTTGAACAACAGTCTAAAAATATATTTTATTTACAATAATATAAGAGAGAAAAGGAGTAAATGTTGACTCTTGGCAACCTGGAACCAGTTTTTGTTTTAAAAATTACTTTATTGATATACTGATACACTAATTTTCTGTCGATCGACTAATTGATTAATTGACTAATTGCTGCAGCTCGAAAATTTAGCCAAACACTATGATAAAGATTGGTTTATTAAGAGGACCTCTTGCAAGAAATTTAAAAAAAAAAAAAAAAGTCACTTGCCTTAAAAAAAATGTTTTTGTATTAGTTTTATCAAGACCAGCTAGAGTCAAAGCCACATGTAGGATATACAGTATATGAATCTACCAACCCAACCAGAACACCTGCCAGTGTCACAAAACTATAAACACACTGCAGAAAACTGATGACTCATCCCTGAAACAAACAGCTCAAAGAGTTCAGCGCCCTACTCATTTCCCAGGCAACATGTATACAAAAGGTTCATTCAGAAGTTACAACACAAAGTGCCAGGATTCACTCTCACACCAAACATGACCATTCATAAATTCAGGACGCTGATGTTTTTGTTGCAGTTTTTTTGTTGCTTTTTGATGTTTTGTATGAAGATCACATAAAACTAACACAAGCTCTAGTTACACTTGTCTTCAAATCTGATTCTAAAGATAACTGAATGTCAAATATTTATGCATTTCCTGGATCTTCCTCCCATTTCTCCCATTTACTCACTCTGGCTCTCCGTCTATTTCTGAATTGCTAGTTCCATTAATCTGTGACGTCAGAAGTTTCATTCTCAATTACTCACGTAATAACACAGTTGTCAGTAATGTTAGTGGACAATTCTATCATTAGGCCACAAAACGGACTCATCTGTGCCATAAAATTCAAACTACAACGATCAAAATAATCAGTGAGCAGTAAAACAAGCCAGATTAACACACTTTTAAACCTGATGGCCATTAAGAGGCTTTGAGACTGCTGTCACATTAGAATCCCCTTAAATTATATTCTGATTTGTTAAAAGAAAATGTGATATAGCTAGAGTAAGTAAGCTATAGTGACGCACATTTTATAGGTAAGAGGACAACAGTGAAGGAAATGTAACAGACAGAAAGACTTCACTCTACTGAATACCAACATGCATTCTGTATTTCCTCAAAATGGCACGCAGTAGGTTGACAGCTGAAGTTAAAAGTCTAGTAGTGCAATAAGCGAGCAAACCATCATTTTAATTGGAGGCATAGAAAGGCATACAGCATAGACCTGGTTCTTGTGCTAACATTAAAAAAAAAGGAGACAAAAGGAGAAAAAAACTAAGCAATTTTGACCATTTGAACATTTTTAAAAGCAGTTTGAAAATGTAAAGAAATAGCAAGTAGTTGACAGTTGACAATTTCCAAGATAACTGGTATCCTGATTTTCATTTAAAGAAATTTTCATTTAAAGTCATTTTCATAACACTGGAACAGAGACCAGACTTTTCTCCTGGTACTAATTTTGGTTTTCTGGTCCTCAGGAAATTAGCCTCCATTGTTTATTTAAAGACACTTCCACCTTGAAGCTGGACCTTCATTCCAAACTGCCTATCTGAATTTGAAAAACTAACAAGATGAGATTATATCTCAGCTGTTGAATAAATAAGCCGCGTACATTCCAGAGGTCACAAACACTCTTATTCAAATAAACACAAACCCTTTTTGCTCCATTGCTTTTATTTTTCCACTGATATCTACACTTGTCTTTGGCCTTACTTTCATCCACAGACTCTGAAGTTGGCATGACAACCGTGAATCGCTGCCTGGATGCAGCCAAGGCTTGCAATGTGGACGACTTGTGCCAGAAGCTCCGCACAGAATATGTCTCAGCTTGTATAAAACCCACAGCCAAGTCAGGCCTGTGCAACCGGCCTAAATGCAATAAGGCTCTGCGCAGGTTCTTCGACCGCGTTCCCCCTGATTACACACACGCGCTGCTCTTCTGCCCCTGTACGGACACAGCATGTGCAGAGCGTCGAAGGCAGACCATTGTACCCAGCTGCTCTTATGAAAGCCTGGAAAAATCCAACTGCATCACACAAATGAGGATCTGCAAAGCCGACTATGTCTGCAGGTTAGAACAGAGTTAAATGAAAGCTTCTAGTTGGTTTCCATTTATTTCAATATCCATCTCTCTCTCTTATGTCTAAGGAAGATATTAAAAATTATTTCTCACTTAGCCATGGTCTCATATTGATACAATAATGTATTGATATAAAATAATCATAATCCCCAAGTTTGCTTAATGATCCAGCTCTTTCTGCACAGTATCCCAAATCGGCATCATACCCACTTTAATTCAAGTATTCCTTGGATATAGATTTTAGATAATCTCACCATACATATTTGAGTCAGCGCTGTTCAGTATTATGGCTCTCTGAAACAAAATAAACAGTCATTCAATCAACAAAATGGCCTGCTGTTGTATCCTAACGTTTTCTACCACCATTGGTTAGAACACCCCAGAGGGCCTGTTGGAATAACATATTAAATATTTAGCACAGATAAAGAGCCAGATGGATCAGAGTTATCGCTCATTGCTATCTCTGGTCATGGCCATTATTTTTCACAGGCCCATTACACTCAGAGGGCTTTACTAATGATCCCAGGTCTGGGGGATGAAATATAGTACTCTTTCTATCACTTTCACATTACAGTCCAATGCTTTCAGTCTTCACCCCAGCCAACAATATTTCTTTATGTCATAGGGGCAAACTCTTAATTAAATGACCAAGTTATGGAGGAAGGAATGTATTAAAAAAAAATTAATTAATTTAAAAAAAAAGAAGCAGCAGCAAACTTTTTGTATAAAACAATACAGGGATCTATCATGTTTCTGCTAAGCAGTGCGTGCTGTTTCTGTAGGTCTCGTTTGGCACAGTTTCAGTACGACTGCGAACCCTCCGAATCGTCTGCCAATGGCTGCAAGCAAGGGAACTATGGAGCCTGTCTCCTCGCCTACACAGGGCTCATAGGTAGGTGCACACCTGGGAGGTAACACACAGACAGAAAACATATTAAAGAGAAGGAAAAATGAAATTAAATGAACAGGTGGAGAAGGAAAGGGAGTATGTGAAAGAAGGTATGCTGTGTGAGAAAAGGACAAAGAGGCTGTAATGAGTGAAAGGTAGCTAGAGGGTAAATTAATAAATACAGAAGAGGTTAAGAGTGACTGGGAGAATGAAATGAAATTTCTTGTTCTAAACTAAAAGACAGAAGTTCAATATAGTTTAAGATACAAAATCATTAAAAATCTCTCATTACACAGAAAAAGGCTCTTTATACAATGCGAGGTGTCTTTAATTTGTTCTTATAAAACGTCCAGAAAATAACAGCCACTTCTTTTCCACACACTGGAGAGAGGAGTTAATGTAATGCACTTCGAGAGCCTCAAATGGTGCCCCTTGGCACAAACACACACTTGGCATTTTCATTCCTCTCTTGTATATATAAAGCACTTGAAGCCCACCTCCACTATGTTTTTTTTTTTTGGGGGGGGGGCAAAAGAAAAAAAAAATTGCTACAGCAGAGACTTATGTGAAAAAACTGGAGAATTTCTCAGTATTTCTCCATTATAACATACAAGTCAGTGTGCAACCAGCCTAACCAGCAATACTAAAACTTTATCATCCCTTTACATAAGGTCAGCGTATAGGAAATGCAGTGTCCATTAATGTTTCAGAAAATTAAGCACTATGAATACTGTGTAACAACTCAGCGGAGAATGAATATTTAATACTGATTGAGGCCTGGTCTGGTCTCTATGCAGGAAGTACAATAACTCCCAACTACGTTGACAACTCCACGTCTAGCGTGGCTCCATGGTGCTCCTGCTCAGCCAGTGGGAGCCAGAGGGAGGAGTGTGATAATTTCCTGGGATCCTTCACCGAAAACATCTGTCTCCGTAAGTGTCACTCTGTCCACAATGTACAGGAATGTACTGACTCAGGGTTTTGGGGTAAGGGGTTGTGTTTACATAGAGGTATTTGCTTTCATATGACAGGGGCATAAAAAAGTAGAGTTCTGTTTTATTGTCCTGTTTAACCAATACCATCCCAAAACAGGAAAAGAGCCGATTTTTCTCTCTCTCTCTCTCTCCATACAACTTTATGTTCGTTTTTTCCAGGCTACATTTAGGTCTGTTACCGATCACGACTCAGTCGCTGACAACTTAAAGAACTGAGTCTCTTTAAAAGGAAAACTGGGCCTACAAGCGTGAAACAAACTGCATGATCAGACTGCAACGATTAACAGTTTGTCCACAGTATTTAGTTATTATTTGACAGTTTCTTCATATCATAACCGTTTAGCAAAGGCTGCACATGTCCTATTCTTTAAATAATAGTTAAACATTTTGGGAAATACAGTACACTTATTTACTTTGTTCTTGAGTTAGATGACAAGATCGATAACATTCTCATATCTGTGCTATAAATATAAGGCTATAGCCAGCATCCAGTTAGCTTAGCTTAGCATTAAGACTGGAAATGGGGAACTACAGCTAGCCTAACTCTGTCCAAAGGTAACAAAATCCACCTACCATCTACCAGCATTTGGTTAATCCGTACAAAAAAAAAAAAAAACAATAAAAAAAACAAAAATGTAAAAAAGGATAAGTGGCAATTTCACAGGGGGTTACGTGATTATTTCTTGGCCGTGAGCAGTAAAAAATGTTAAGATATTTCTTATAGATGTCGTCCATATAGATGTTGGAAAAATGAGACTTCATGCAACTTTCTGCATTTATGCTGCACAGGAAGCATCACACCTGAGACCAAAACGTAAGCATAGTCAGTCTCAGTGTGTATATAGCAGAACTTCAGAGTATAAACAGGTATATGAAGAGAACCCCATTAGTGCAGAGCTGAAACAAATACTGTTTCACAATACCCCAGTGGTTTGTTTGGATTTCTATGGTTTCATATCATTCTACTCAACTACTGGTACAGCCATAGTAATTTCATTATGAAATGAAATACAAAAACAGCGTTCCCTAATCACAATACTTTGCACTGATAACCTGCAACAGGGGACATTCAATCAGACTTGAAATAAAAAGCAAAGAAAGTTCTATGATAGAAGAAAGTCACAGGACAGAGCTGTCAGGTTTCAGTGAGACAGATGTTTCCCTGCATGCTCAAACAGCAGCAGTGTGATATGGAGAGCTTGTGCTTTTTGTAGAATTAACCATGTTCTCTCTCTTCTCTCTCTCTGTTTCCCTCTCTCCCATTTACTCACTCACTTCATCTCCTCTCATTATTAATCATCTCCTTCACGCTGTTTCCTTGGTAATTCTGCCTGGGTGTTCAGACAGTCACTTCGTAGTGAATTATAAGTAAGCTGGCCCTGTGATTGTTAGGTAATTTTATACTTATTAAATCTCCTCCAAACACCTGATGTACTCGTTTTCTATTTCTTTCCTATTTTTTATGGAAGACGTTAGAGAGCTAACTCATGGAAACTTTCTTCATGAAACTGTTGGTTATTTTGGACTCTAATTTCTCAGTTTTAACCCTTAAATACATAGATGTTTTGCTAAACATCCCCATATACAGAACCTCAAGTATTAAGTAACATGTTATTTATGTAACATGTTATCTATGTAACACCATTTAAGCTACAGTAAAATAAATAAATAAATATATATATTTAATTTTTTTTTTCTTTGTCAATTCTTGGTCATGAGAAAAGTGTTCAAAACTAGATAAATTGAAAAAATATTCAACCGATCAATCAAGAATGATTGATTCAAGAATGATTTTCTTTCTGACTTACAACAAAACTTTGCTGTCTTTGTGCCACATTTACAAATTCTATTTTCGTGTCAAGAATTTTTTTAATCTACAAGTTGAATACTTTTCCAGTTGATATTTGCCTAATTGTGAAAATTTTCTATGATTATTTTTATTGTATTTTGTTTATGCTTTTGTCAATCATCCAAAATTCTGTGAGAAAAGAAAAACAATGCCCCAATATCCACAAGAAAGGGCGGTCTTTATCTAATGACATCTGAAATACAAAAACTTTAATAATTTCATTTCTCATGAGGATTCATAGTTTAAAATGTCTTTGGGGAGGATGAATAAATGTGACACAAAAATCCCATAAACATCAGATTTGGGATAATGTTCTCCTGATGACTTGGCAACTGAATACCCTCGCCTTGACTCCGTGTCCTGTCTCCTTGCACTCTGACCCTGATCCTCTCCATCACCGGTCCCTTCCACTTCTTGTGAATTTACTACATCTCATCAATAACATGAATCTTTACTTTTTCACTACCTGTAATAATCAGATGATGTCAGGGTGGGACTGGGAAAGCAATTCAGTTCAGGGGGGTGCTCGGGTCAGGTTGGTGATGGTTGAGTACATGTTGTGATTGGCCAGTGAGCACAGTCCTGGAACACACACGCACGCTCATGAGGAGCCCGAACGACGGGCACACAGAGAGGGCTGGTAAAGATACAGAAAGGGATGGTAAAAACTATTTGCAAAGCTGAAAACATCACACTGATGGGATGTAACGTTAATTTAGGCAACCCTTTTTTAAGAAACTGGACGTGCTTGGATGAGAAAAAAAATATTCACCTGTCTGAACAGCCACGAAATATCAGGGAACCACCACCTGAAACATTCCTGATTTAGGGAAAAAAACAGACACTCTTAGTTTGGGGGAAATTCCTTGAGGAAAACTGAGGCTCTTCCTCTTTGGTACTTTTGGCAGTGCCTTTCCCAATACAGCGACACCATATTGGCGAAATACCGCAATTGCCGTTCCAAATGCCAAAAATCCACCAAGTGCAACTCTTGTTAGAAAAAACAGTGTTTTTTTCCATTAACACATCCATCAGAATTTGTCAAGAGCTGGAGGCAGCATAAAATTTGATGGAGGCGGCCACCTCATACTTCTCTATGCAGTAAAAACCTTGCCATCTTCGTTTAGCATGTTAGCATATTAACATTTGCTAATTGGCACCAAACACACAGTACAGCTGAGGCTGATGGGCATGACATTACTTTTTAAAGTATTAGGTCTTAAAATAAAGTATTGGACAAATAATTGTGACCTGTTGAAGGCGCTAGATGAAAGGGGATCCCCAAAGCCCTAACAAACCTGAGTGGGGCATGAATGTCTGTAAAAAATTTCATGGTAATCCATCCGGCAATTTTAGAGATATTTCAGTCTGGACCAAAGCGGTCGACCAACCAACTAACCAACAGATCAACACTGCCATGGAGCCATTTGGCTAATGATACAGGAGTTGAGGGCATAATTGAATACAATGACTGTTCTTTTATGAACCAGGACCATATCACCATATTACCAGGCTGCTGATTACAGATTTATGAAGGTAAGCTGGGCAATTTAGGACCAGAAGAAAAAGTGGTAGTATATACAATTAATGATACTGCCTAAATAATGGAAAAAATAACATGGATTAAAGGGGAGCACATAAGATCATTTGATATTAGGGTGATACATCAGCCTTAGTCCAGACTTTCTACATGTGTGTCTTGTAATTTATTGTTTCTTCTGTTATTCTTCTGTATTTCCTCATGCTAATTCTCACCCTTACACCTTTTCTCTTATGACATCTGCTCTGGAATGTGAATAATTAATGGTCCTTATTATTGCCCTCAGCAAGTATATACTATATCTATCACTGAACCTGTACACACCATGAGTGTCTTTGCTTGGTGTATGTGGCGAGGTGACTCATTGGCCAGTCTTTCCTCGGGCCCCCTGCCTAGAAAAGATACAGAGAGGTCTCAGAGTGGTTCGGCCAGTGCAAATGGTCTATGAGTTAATGAGGTCGATGTGGAGAGGCAGGTGCAGTTTGTATACTCGAAGAGAATACTGATTATTTTCTATTTTTTCTCTCTGCTGCTGTGCTGACCAAATCCAAACTAGTTCTGGCCTAGCTAAAGCTCTCATGCAAAGTTTACAATTCAGAACTGGAGGCATCTGCTGTAAGACATGAGTCAAACTCAATGAAAACATCAAGACAATGTTGCTGAGATCTAATATGTCTAAAACATTTTTTTACTGCTTTGTCTCATATTTCAGGGAATGCTCTCATGACGTTTGGAAGTGAATCATACCAGCAGCCGACTCTCAGCCAGCCCAGTACACCCAGCCCTGGCCACAGCAGAGGAGATAATAGGAGCACCACTTCCCTACCAGAAAGCATAGAAACTACGAGGAGCATTCTGGATACAATCATACCAACACAGGTGTGCAGTTTTATGTCATGAATGTTTGCTTTAGCAGCTTCACACGGACATACATCCAGCAGTGAAACCATTTCTGTCACCAGAAGAAAACATTGCTCAGAAGTACAACAATGATATTGTCATTTTTAAATATTAAAGCCACCATGTGTGGAATTTGTATGTGATGATTATAGGATGTTCAAATGACTTTCATGGCATAAGCTTGGTTTGTAAGAGGATGAGAGATAAAATTTGTGCAGTCTATATAAAGCTTTCAGCATTCATTCTCAGGGTTGCTATATGAATCCATGGGGGGAGCAGTAATGTCTTTCTTGATACTACCATTACGGGCACCAAAGTAGTTCATTTTCAAATTGTAGAGACAAGGGCTTTAATTACTGTACTTTTTCCTTACAATGTCACTGCAACATTGCAAACATGTCAGGTTGATTAAGACGTTTTTACTATGAACACTTGGATGCAGCATGGTGGGACCATTAGAATGCTGAGATCATACTACACAACACAAGCCAGATAATAGCTTGACCTGACAGACGTAGGGGGTCAGGAACGAAAATGAGCATCGAACAGGGAGGGTTCACGATCTCCTGACAAAAAGACTATATGTCCAAATGTATTTGTTTCACTCACCTCGTTTGACAACTTTGTTATGTTATGTTCCACAGCGTTAGCACATTGGAGTGCTCTATCCTGCTCAACCGTACACATGGTGAAACAAATGAGTGAAAAATAATGATAATTGCATATCTAAAAATTTGTTGGAACAGTCAGGCTGGTCCGTGGCACTTTAAAGATGATCTATGTAAATCTTGCAAGCTTTTAAAAACAGGAAGCAATGATTGTATGAGGTTCAGTGTCCAGTTGGTCTTTCTTTGCCAAGACAAAGAAAGATTATCTCATAAGGAAAAAATAATGGGTCTGAGGGTGTTGTGACTGATTTAAGTAGCACTAACCTCTACTGCAGCCTAGCATCAGGCTTTACCTGCTTTTACCTTAACCCTATTACTAATCTTGACATGCCGCTCAAAGATTAACCCTAAAACAGAATATCTGTAGCCTGCTTTGACATGAGTAATGATGATCACCTGAAACTCAAAGGACTGTAATATAACATAACATTAGCAGATTCTTAGCACTTGGCTATCCAAAAAAAGAGTGGCCATAAACTGATCTCTCTGTCTCCTCCCAGGCCCTGGGAAATGAACTGCTAGTGGGCCAGACAACCCTGCGATCCAACAGCATCCCAAACTCTGCTTCATCTGCCAGCCTAAAGCTTCAAGCTGTCTCCAGCCTTGTGTTGTTGCCCCTTCTTCTGCTAAATAATGGACGCTAAAGACTGCAGGGGAGTGTGCTGAGGACCCTCCTAGTACCAAGCAGATGGGAGGACCAGGGCAGTTCAGAGTAAAATGGACCGTGTGGCGTTACTCCTCCCTCTAAATATGTACATCAGTCCTGTTTTTCTATTTTTGTGTCTCAGTGGTCCAACTCCACCTGTTAGGGTTCTCACTAAGACTGTGGGAAAATTCTGCAGATCGAAGCCAGTCTGTACTTTTGTACATTGTCATTGCGATCAAGTTGAGCCAAAATGAAGTAAGACTACCGATTTTGTGGACTAACCCAGCTCTCAAATATCCAACTATATCCATTTTCAAGAGTTATTATGAAAATAAAAAGCAGATATGTATGATACAAAGACATTAAATATGTCAGTACCTGTGAAAATGTGTATTATCAACAGAAGCTCTTATTTGAAATACTGTAAAGGAAAATGGTTGGAGTAAACTAGTGAACTCTGTCTGCTCTGAACTCAAAGTGAATGGAGAGCTGCTGGAGTATATGCAGCTTTAATACCACTCTCCTCAAGTGACTGAAAGAGGACCGTTATTGGAGTTTTGATCAGAAATATCAAAAGTGAAGTTACAGAAAGAGAACAGAGCGACATTTAGCTCAAAGCTCCCGGACAAAGGCCCTGAATCTAAAATGTCCAGCAGCACTATCTAGAAGAGACGTGGAAAACCAGAGTACATAAGATCAACCTTGACATAATCATCATCCTCTCCATCAAAACTGTTGCCATTTGTCAAGCTCTCTCACACCATTGTCTTTGTTATTGCTAAAGCTACAGTAGTTATTCATAGAAAACACATGTCCTTGGTTTTCATCAGCAAAGACAGGTTCTTGGATTTGAAAGGAAATTATCAGAAAAGCTATGTGTTGGTGAACGAAATACCCTTTTATTTCTCAATGTGTACACGAACATTGCTATTCAGGTCTCTGAGCTTTTGTGCGAGAGAGGGAAGTGAAGTGTTTGAGGTATTGCGTGTCGCCACAGCCAATGCAGAGCCTGTTTGCGATTAGACATTTAATGAATAATTCAGTATTTTCTGTTCTGGGAACGTGCCACTAAATTATGAACAGTACCAGAGGTGTTGCCAATAAAAGTTCTCAGATCGGCATGTTTACGCATTAGCGTCATTTAACCTTTTTTTTTTGTAAAGGACAAATGCTTTGTTTGGTTATGCTGAAGTGAACACTCTTAGTTGCTTCATCTGAGGAGACAGAAGCAAAACAAATTAATACATGTTTACCTAAACTAACACTCACATGACCTCCAGGAGTACTCGGGAGTGCGTTATTTGAAGCGGGAATATAACAGGATTTACAGCAGAATCAAGCAAATTGTGACCTCGAACTGATCTGTCTTACTAAAGTCTCAGCAGCTGCTTCAATCCAGACCTACTTGTACTGTAGTTATATCTTGCTTTCCTTGTCCACAAATAGTCCCTTTAAGGTCCAGAGAAACAAATTTCAACCCTGTGGACCTTGCAACATACTACCTTACAAGTATTGTACATGTCAAATTTTTATTTTATCCATTATATGACAACTTAAACTATTTGTAACACTTCTTTCTCAACAGCTCATACAGTTTGGCAGCTGGCCAGCTGCCAAAGACTGAACAAGGAATTGTTGGAATTAATGGGCCAGACAGATTTGATATAAAAGAAGTTTTCATTAGATGTTGTCATTAAATTATTGGCCCAATGGAGTTCACATTCTAGTAAAGCATCTGGCAAGTTGACGAGTTTATTCAGAGTCCAGTATAATTTTAAAAAGATTAAGACATTAAAAGTTGCTGACATTATACTCATAGGGACAAGTGATGACTAAGTGGCTGATTTCTGCTGACAGTAGCCCATAACTTTCCACTGTTTGACTGTTTACATTTTGCCTTTAGTCTGCTGGAAATAGACAATTAGCAGTAATCTAGCCACAACAGCCCACATAATTAACACCCGATTGTGACACAAGATGATGTAATTATCTTTTTGTTAGTGTTGATAATGTGAGGTTGAAAAAAAACATCGTTGTCAGGGATCTTGACTGTATATCAGGCGACCAGAGGAAAAACATACTGCCAATGAACCAATGAAAAATTGCAACAATTGCAATTTAAATACAAACAAATTTAAAAAAAAAAATACATGTACAATATGTCATAGGCTTCAAGAACAATGAAAGTGTGATTAGGGATTTTGCTATTTACTGCATCCCTTTACAGTTTTGTTCTTTAAAAAAACTCTACAGTACTTTTAATACACATTATGAGATATATGTTGTCAATTTCTTGTAAAAGTTAATATTTTGAAATACTGCTAGTATGTTGTTAGATACTAATAATCGTGGAGGAGTTGTTTCAAATCAAAGTAAGCTTTATTTTTGGGAATGGACGAGAAAAGAGTATATGTTCTGATATTGTTACCAAGTATAACAAAGTAATGAAATTAGCTAATGCTGGAATTCTTCTTTAAACCTTAGCATTCTAAATACTGTAAAACCTTTGTTGTGAGATGGAAATTGCAGTATCTGAGAACCTAGGCTAGATTTGTTATACAATATCATGTCCGTTGCATGCATGTTGTGTAGAGTTTTAAAAGCTTAATCCTTTTGTTCATTAACCCTGACAATACAGTTACTGTAATGGGTAGAACAATATCCAATATGACCTTAACAACTTACCTTAAAAAGAATGTGTCAAAGACAAGAATTTACTTCAAAAAAATCTATTTCAAAAACATGTTTGTTTGATTGTTTTGTTGTTTTTGAACTTTTTCTTCACTGTTTGTCTCCTTTACAGTTTCCTCCACACTGACACAGAGCTGTGCACGTTATGGAGGCTGTTTTACATTTGCAACCCCCACCAGCCTTTCTTGAAGCCACAACTAAAGAATTCAAGAATGGACTGTCTTGCCTGTAAAAGAGCTGACCACAATGGTCTCCAATCACTTGGGTCCATCCAACCCTTGTCTGTTGGAGATGGCATATTTGGTGTCACCTCAAGTGCTTGTCCCCAACAGTATCCACCTTGGTATACTGCCATTTTGAGATGCTGCACCAGTGCATCTTTATTTGGGGGAATTTGCTCCATTCCTCTTTGTTTCTCTGTGAACAAATCAAGACTAGCTTGATCGATGTCGAGGTGGCTACTAGTGCGATTGTAGAAAAGAATTGTTAAGTGCTCCACAATGTAAATCATCTCCTCTAGAATGCTTTCTGGAGCCTTTGACAGAGCTATGAAGGCCTCTGTTGACACGTCATCGGCATTCCAGGTATCGCATGCTGTCTTCTTGCCCGTGGTTGCAAATGCAGATACTATATCACTGCCAGTGAAGGCATGGACCACAGGAAGAGCCTTGGATTTATCAGGACCCAGAGACTTGGCAATCTCATGGCCAGGTATGTATCTGAAGTTCTTTCTATTCCCAAATACCACCCACAACTTCTCAATGTCCAGCTCTGACATATGCATAATGGCTAGGACCACAACATCTCTGCCAGCAGTGCGCAGGGTGATCTTTATAAATACTTCTCCTGCAGCATCCACCACATGGAGTAGCATCCTTGTAACCGCCTCTTCATGTGTGCAAGGGGCAAAGTGATCTGTATCTTGTGGACGAGATGATAAAAAAATAATAACTTGTTTAGTAGTCGACATTTTCCACATGGTTCCTGACCAGAAAGTGAAAGAGCTGTTTTTTTTCCATCCACTCTAAAGAAGCCTTTCTAGTTTGTTGGTATCTTGTTTTTTCCATATATTCTCGTCCCATTTCCCCACTTCTGCCTTGTCTGGGACTTTAATACAACATCCAGTGTGTTGGGCCTATCAAGTTTTCTTTGATATAAAGTATGAAGATCTTGTTGGAAAAGTCGGTGAAGGTTTCAGCTACACCTGGTTTCAGCATGTTGATGAGTGCTGACCCATCTATTTGGACCTCGCTGTCTGCAGCACCGTTTCTTGAGGCACTGTCTTGGGCACTACTTATACTATTTTCTAGGCAACTTAACAAATCAGCCTTGTTTCCCAAGCATAGTCCACAATGATGGGAGAGTTGGAGGGTAGGCCTGATTTTCGTGTTTGAAGATGTTTTTTCAGGTTCCGATCGCGTGTCTGACAGGCGATGCAGAGTCTGGAAAACAGTGCAGTCATTTTTCAGTCATTTTTCAGTTAGTTTTGTCCTGGAATATCCCCTTATTGCATAGAGTTTGTACTGCTCTTGGCCCATCCTCTATACAAACCTGAATAGCATCAACAGCTTGGTCTGCTAATTCTCAAGTCCAGCTTCAGAGGGTTCGAGGTGTCCTCTGTGAAGGAGTTTCCCCATTTCCTTAATCATATCAATTAATGCACTCATATGTCCTATGAATTTCAGCTGGACACTTTTGGCCTGTTCATGATGTCTGTTTTTAGAGACATCCTTACTGCTGAACTCAGACATTCTGAAACTCAAGGTGTCCGTACATTGGCAGTTCATCAAGAGGGAAGGCTGCACTAAGTATTCAAAGAAATAAATACAACTCCCTTATGTAACAGACAATTTTGGTCAAAATAGTACACGAAATATGCTTCAAATTTCGTGCTGCATCTTCTCAGATACTGCGATGTCATTGTAATCCTTCTCACGTCACTGAATTCACTGTTAACTATTTACGTTTTAGGATGTTGTATGTGGTATTGTAATCCGCGACCATCAAAAATATGGGGACATCACCTTTTCTGTGTTCATCATGTTTGGTTCAGAAGATATGATGCAAAATACATAATCTAGTTATGGTGGAGAGCAAAATGGCCACCATGGCTCCATTTCTGAAAATATACAGGGCCCCAAACTGTGTACCAAGTTTCCTGCTTTTACGAAAAAGTGAACATAATTTTCATATGTCACCTGGACTACAGTGAAGGTGTTTTCAGATAGAAAGCAGTTGCTGTTGTGGCAGCATTTGGCAACATCATTGTTCTCTATTTGAATCCGCCACAGCTGGATTTAGTGCCTCCAATACTACCAGCCTGTAAACCACAGGCTGCTGCTGTCCACTATCCACCTAGTATAATCTCAATATGCAGCTAAGCACAGTGGAATGTCACTTAAAATTGGGGAAATGGTCAGCAGTATTACACGAGGTTATAGCAAGTTTTGCTAACTATTATCATATACTTTTTTTATTGTCCCAGATTGGATAATCAGACTTCGAATCTGATGTTGCTCCAATACTTTATGTTTCTGTGATTGCCATGGTAACACAGCGAGCTGCTGTGGCAAGTTAAAATTGCTGAACCATCATGAACTCCAACAGCAGCAGCACCCGAGCAATGCGCTTTTACAGGAGCAGCAGGCACCCTCCCTCTTCTTATCACTGCTGCTGACCTTGGCAACACATCTGTCATGCTTACATTGAAAACAATGGAGGCGGCAGTGGCGGTTGCAACTGCTCGCTGTCCAGAAACACCTTTAGACGATACAGCTATCGGGTCTGAGGCTGTATCATACATAGAATCAAAGTGGTGGTTTGAACGACATGCTAACATCAGCAGGCTATCATTCTCACAATGAAATAGTTAAAATGCTGATGTTTAGCAGGTATAATGTATACCATGTTCAGCATCTTGGCTTGGCATCTTAGAATGCCAACATTCCTAAAAAACACTAAGCAAGAAGTACAACTGAGACTGATGGGAATATCAATGCAGGTTTTTGCATTTTTTAAAATTCTGATCTGATGATAACGCTATATGAAAAGTTCAATGCTCTCCAGTTTTACAATTCACGCTGAAGGCAACATTAGTTTCTATTCCAAATTTTGCGGCAATCCCCCTCCAATAGTTGTTGAGATATTTCAGTATGGAACAAAGCGGCAGACCAACCGACCATCAGGCCAACATTGTAATCACTAGAACCACACTGCCAGTGAGGCTAAACATGGGAAAAATTGACTAAATCACCTTTGCAAACATTCATATTGCACACATATTGTGGCAGTTTTTATCAAACTGTATATGCCTGAGATATGCTTTAAGGTTATTTTCAGTGTTTGAGCAATGTCCCCTTTTGGTGATGTACAGCAAGTTTTCTCTGTTTGTCATATGTTGTCCTGATTTTCAGGTTTTAAATTAAATTTAAAACAAGTCACCTATGGCTGCAACTAGAGATTAATATTTCCATTACTGATTGATGTGTTGATAATTATTTTGAATAACCAATTATTCATATACTATATCTTAAGTCCATAAAATAGTGAAAAATGGCTGTTGAAGCCCCTTTCCATGTTACAGTATGGTCACATTCTGTCCACACCTCTTATTTTGTTCTTAATTGGCAAGCCTCAATCTAAACAATCACATAAAAAAAATCTTTAAAAAAAAAAAAAAATGAATCCATAGGAGTACTAATGTCATCTCAAAGTAAACAGGACTTTTCAGTAAAAGCAGAGAAATAAACACTGCAGAAGACTGTTATGAAAATGATCAAGATCTGGTCAGGGTGAAAAAATTAGTCAGGTGGATCCAAGTTATCTCAGACTTAGAGGAGACCCCAGGAGAGAGTCCCTGCTCAAGATGGGGAAAAAGTGGGGATTAGGTATATATTATTTATAAAAAATAAGTCAAGAATGGAACACTTTCTTTGCATCCTGGTGATACTGCACCAGGGGTATTGACACTAAAATCAGCTGGAGCAGTGACTTCCAAAATATAAACACCACAGGAAGGAACTGTGTTCATTTTACCTTCAAGTGTAGATGAGAAACAAGTTGCTGTGATGACTCTGAATACTCAGAATATGATCTGCTAAGCTGATTTATACCAGTCTTGTCACTCCATGAGTGATGCATTTTCATTTTCAGTGTGCAGCGTTCTGGAAAAACCAACATAGTTTAGAATAATCTCTTATCGCCGATCACCCATGATACAATTTATCAAACTTGAGGTTCACTTATATAAAATCCAATTATAATCACAGTGTGCATGAAGCTAAAAAAATCTCTCAATCAATCATCTCATGAAATATGCAAACTTAAGGCATTTGATTTGAACATTCATGTTTCATGAAGGTGATATTCACAACTATTGAACAACACCAGTTTCCAGTTTTCCCATGCTTGTCACATCTTTGCTAGTAATGCCCTTCTACAGCTCGTTGGCGGTGATTATGGTTGATTACACGAATCACAAAACACAAGAAGTCTATTTGCGCTTCATAAATTATTAAACTAAATACAAAAGAGTCTATGTCTAGTCTAATATAAAGTCTATGAATGACCACAGAAAAATTAGGAAAATGAGGCTGCCTAAATTACAAGGAATCAAAAATTTGATTCATTTTTAAAATGCTCAAAAACGTTAAGAGTGACAGTTTCGCACAGCTGACACAAATTTAAAGCTGAATGTGACCCGATGGCCATATTTTTTTGTATCATTATGCACTGTGAAGCTTTATATTCATCACAAACAGCATATGTGTAAATTTGAATTGCAATGTAAACACGCATTTTTCTTTCTAGTGACCAATTAAAAAAAAGAAAGCTTCTTTTCAGCATTATCTCCTATAAATTATGTTGATATACAAGGACGAGTTTTTGAGGAATTTTAATTGCTGCCTAGATTATAGCAACATTTTTTCCAGTGGTAGGTTGTTCTATAACATAGCATTTGAAGGGAAGTGGTTGGGGTGGATGTTGGGCGTACAAAATGGCTTTTGTGTCCTGTGTTCCCTATGTTGATAGGTTTAGAATATAAAAATACTTTGGTTAAGTTTAGGGGGAGACTGGGGTTTTTGTTTAATACTGAAAAAGAAAATATAAAAACATTTCCTTTTTACAGTATGTTATGTTGATTAAAAAAAAAAAAAAAAAAACAAAACATCAAGTAGTGTTACGTTTCTTGCAAACCTTGCTGTTGAAAGTAAGTAGTATATATAAACTATTTTCCTAGGAGACAGAGCTGCTTTTTTCTTGTGACCAAATGTGATGACAAAAAAGTACTCAATTTTGTGCACTTGTTTCAGGAATTAACTACTGTGTAACCATAACTAGTTATACAGACAGGTGTTTTTTTATTTTTTTTTTTATTTTGTCCTCCCCATTTATATCAATTAGGGTGGACTGAATAGCAGAAACACCTCTTTTTATAATTCAATACAGTTCAACAGCAACTCAAACCACATCCTCCAAATTATCATACAGTTGAATCAGCACCAGTACAAGACTGGAAGTCACCATATGCAAAAGACAAATAATTACTTGCAAATTAATTATCACTTTTATCAAATAGGGGTTTCAAATCATAATCATTATTGAATAAGATGGCGTACATAATGCATCTAAAGGATGTCCTAAACATATGTTTACTGAAGGAAGCTTTTTCCAAACCCTATTTTTTTCATTTATAAAACACACACACACACACACACACACACACACACACACACACACACACACACACACACACACACACACACCTTCAACTGTGACATCAACCACACTATCAATGACTTAGGCATCATGTTTTAATCCACTGGGTAGAAATTTTTAAACCCCTACACCCACTGAGTATTTCATGGTATGATGTTAGTATGGATTCATATTGCAAAGTGTCGGATTTTCAAATATTTATGACAACAACCTGTGCTATCATCGATAGACTTCCAAGAAATCTTGTGACAGATTTAATATGATTTAGTGTTGAGTTTTGTCCATGACCTCCTTTGAGGTAAAACATCTAATGAAGTTTTGAATCAGAGATGCCTCACTGCTTATTTAGGTTATCAGCACTAGATGGAGGAACGGCCTAATGAATTGCGCCGGTTAAAATATCCTGGAACACACAAAATAAAGAAGAAATGTGATGTTATCCACTGCCACTTTCTTTGCTTCATTCTCTTCTAATATGCCTTCTATTTTTCTATAACTTTTGTGTGTGTGTGTGATAGGGACAATCACTTGAATTCATTCACCCCCATCGCCCTTGCCCCTCCATTCACGGCAGTTTCTACACAATGGTGGCTCTGAATCCAACACCAATCAATAGGAACTATTAAATGTTGCTCTGGGGTGATGAAACCTATTGCCATTTACCACTGGATCATTTTATGATCAACACACTTTCACTACTCGTATTTTCAGACTCCATTCAGTTCCTCTGTTTTTTCTATATCTTGTGTTTGCAAGGAAGAACTGAAATTGATTCCTCCTACTAATTGCTGCAACCACTGCAGTAAAAACTACAGCCAGGGCTTGTGACATACAGTATGTCAGCTTCATTTTATCACTGCTTTCCTCACCATCAAAATGAACTGTTAGTAGCAACGAAATGATTTCCCTTCCACTAATAAGCAGAATTAAAATTCACTGCAATCACAAGCAAAACCGATTCAAGGCTCACTCTTAGAATACAGTATGAGCTGAAAATCAAAATGTGTTCGGGAAATGTGTAATGATGATGATTCTCAATTTTTCTGCTGAAGCAAAACAAATTGATGTTGTAGCAAGATCTTTTCTTAGAATGTCAATTTTAATAGTATTTCCATAAAGGATCATTAGATTTTACTTAAAATGAAAATACAGCATAACTGAAATGTGTTTTGAGACACATTGGGTCACATATCTACTTCAGCATATGCATAAATTGTGGTAAAAATGACACCTAAATTGCCTTCAGCCTTTTTAGGATGTGTTGAAAACGATGGAATTAATATGAGTAACAATCTTCACTATAATAAGCGCAGGTAACACGCATCAGGTTAAAACTGTTGGGAAAAAAATAGCCATGTAAAAGGACTCAGAATGCCTCTGTCTTGAAGCCTGTAATCCCCAGAAAGGGGCTTGTTTATTCAGTATGGTTTTTAGTCGGTGTAATTCAGTACTAATAATCTGTCTGAAGGGCATCATTGTGTTTCCCTGCAAGAGTCAGATCCCGCTGCTGTCCAGTCATCACGGTGAGGCAAATCTAATGCAAAGTAATTATTACACTGCAGTGTGACACTAGTTACACTTTCTTCAAAACCATGGATATCCTAGAAGGTAGGGATCGTGCCTGGTATGGTTCATGTAAAGTAGACTTGTCTTGTGATAACATATAATTTTGTAGGGAGATCTTGTCTTGTTTGATATAATTGTAAAACCTCCTTACATCAGTTTTTACCTTCTGCTCTCCATTAATGGACCAATCTATTTGTTCACGCACAGTACGACAAAACTGTGAGCCTTTCGATCTCTGACAAGCGTCTCCATGAGTTGAAAACAGTTTTGCATAATCTGATGCAGATATACTCCTCCAGATTTACGCATACATTCACGTTTGTCTGCTCACATCTGTGTTTGTAGGCAAGTCTGTGTTTTCATGCGTATGTGTGTAAAGCATGTAGGCGTATGTCTGCAGACATCTGTTTTTGTGTCTGTGATCTGTGTGTCCATGCATATCTTTGTCTTTGTGTGTGTTTGCTTGAACACACATGCACTAATCTGTCTTGTAAAGGTGATTTTTTTCTTTCTCATCCCACTGTTTGTTTTCTGACAAGAAGAAGACTCAGTGTACCTACAGTAATAGACAAGTGTGTGTATGTTTGGAGTTCACAGGTGCATGTGAGCAAATAGGTTGAATTCTCACTGCGTATGAATTCTTGTTGTAGTGACCAGAAACTGCGCTGTAGAAGATGCCTTCATGTCCCCGAGAAGGTGTCAGAGGGGGAGCAGCTGGACAGTAATAACTGCCTACTATTCACCAATCCTTCACTGGCCTTTACCCCTATAGGCCCCAATTGGGGCCTCATGGGAGCTAACTAGATGGCTCGATACCTAAAATTCTCCCTTTGGATGCAATTTCCTGAGCAAATGCCCCTTATTCAAAGGCACTTCACAATTGTTGCCACAGTATTTCATGGTGAGCTAGTTGACAGCTTGTGAGTCATGGCACTGTATACAATCACAGTAACAAAGTAGAGAGATGTGGCAGTATTCAAGGAATTACTCACAGTTCAGTAACAACACAGTGTGCCGTTTATGTAGCATGACTGAAAGTAAAGGTGCGGACTACAGACCTATGATTAATGGTTGCTTTTTAAAAAAAATCTTGGCCACTTGGGGGCAGCATGTCAAGCTGCAAACACAACACGGTATATTCTCAACTTTTAAAGCTGCTATGGCAATTGTGTTAGCAAACATTTGCTTATTTACACATCCAGTAGATGAGGAGTAACATTAGCATTAGGGCTGCAATTAATGATTATTTTCATTACTGATTAATCTGACGATTATTTTCTTGATTAATTGTTCTGTCTGAAAATGTGAGAAAATAGTGGAAAATGCCAGTTAAAATTTCCCACAGCCCAAGGTAATCTATTGACATTGCTTGTTTTGTGTGACAAACAGTCCAACACCCAAAAATGTTTAGTTTACTGTCATATGTGACAAAGAAAAGCTTTAAATCTTGACATTTTTGAGAAGCTAGAACCACCAGATGGCATTTGGAAAATAGAAACAGAAAAATGAAAAACAATTAATCAATTATAAAAATAGATTGATTTATTTATTTATTGTTTATTTAACAGGGATAATGCACAATACATTTATTGTACCAGATATAGATGAAAGCTAATTTCAATCTGTAGTGCCTGGGTGGAGACCACAAGTGATGGGCAAGTTGCCCAAGTAAAAGATAATTCAGTCAGTTGTGGTGAATCAAAACATTACACTTTGAAAACACACGGGTAAAACGTTGAATATGAAAATCTGAAAAACAAAAGACAAACGACAAAACATGTTCGTCACTAGGGAGTATAACACCAGCAGTCACAATATCCTTAAAAACAAAGTATTCATCAGCACCGAAAAATTTCCAACCAGATGTATGGTACTAGTTGCTGATTCATTTTTGTTGTTGATCAACTAATCAATTAATCAAATCACCATAAATTAGCATCAATTTTAAGCCCAATATTCCCCCTTTTAGCTCTGTTCTAGTGTCCATTTACTTATGAGAGAAATATTTGGGTCATTAGCTGCTAAATGGTACACTACGCTCACCAGCTAGATGCTAACTTTGTTTGTTTGCCATTTGGTGCTGAGCAGGTAGCGGACAGTGGGTTTACCACAGCTTTTTAGTACAAACAGCAGCTGAAACAATAAAGTAGCGGACCTTAAAAACCAAACCAATTACTTAAAAGACGCTAGAATGCTCCATAGAGCTGAGGGAGGAACCGTAGAGTCAATGTGAATTGTCCTTGGGTTCATCACTATAAACAACACCTTTCACATTATACGTATTCATTTATTCTATTTTTAGTATTCAAATATTGATTAGAATAGCTTTAATCATTATGCAGTTGCCATGTGCAAATACTGTAGAAAAAAAAATTTCTTTAAGTTAGCATTGAACGTTGAAAAATGTCACTTAACATAATCCAGGGCTCTGCAGAACCGTACACTGACAAATGTTTGGACTGCTATATTCTTAAAATGCCTAGAAAATAAAGTATCCAATGTCAGTTCCTGACTTCAAGGATTTAAAGATGTGAGAATTTGTACTTTTTGATAATACTCTGAACTAACACGAGGAGACTGGCTGGTTGTTGGAACATAGTAACGTATAAACTGTAGGCATACAGCTGACTTTACCTCACCTCCATTCTAGCCAGTTATTCTGCCATAACACGGAATAAAAAATTAGTGCTACTTTTATCTGAATGTGCAGTTACACCTCAAACAAAGGCCTGGTTTCTCTGATATTCTCTATTGTTTCCCCAATAGCAGCAGCAGGAAGTCCTCCCCCACGGAAATTAAATCTATACCCCTGATAATGTGATACTAGATTACAGGAAAGAACTACAGATAAGACAGCTGGCAGCCCTGCACTTCTCACCCCTTTTGACATTTCAAAATGCCATCCCAAATCATCCCTTGGTTTAAATCACGTCCCACCACCCCACCATGAAGTCACTGCTGCCCTATAATCTCTACAGGACAGTTGTTGTCCATAAAGGATTATTGTGTAAGAAATGAATTTCAAATATGTGTAAAAAACAGAATAAATTGGCACTTAACTTTAACCTTACATACATGATTAATGCATTAGCAATAGTAGCTGAAAATTGTGACCCTGAATTAATCTTGTTAAATATATCAATAATCCGATATCTAATAATCAGTCAAGATGCAAGTCAATAATCCTAAGCATCATTGACTTAAATGCAAAATAAAGTAAGGCAAATACAGATTTTGAGGAACATTTAAGATTACATTTTAGTCATTAAATTGCTGCTTCTGTCTTCACTCACTGTAAGTGAGTCACTGTTGAACAGTGTGTGTGCAGCTGGTGACATCAAGTACAGAAATTAAGCGTACAAAAAAACAGGAACTTGGCAACCTTCTGTTGAGTTACACCAAGCAAAACCTATCCCCTGCCTCAATTATAATGAGAAATAATCACAGTTTTTAGCAGAAAATTCTGCAGTTGTCAGGTGATATGCCAAATGTGTTGTAGATTGTGTGTTATGTTCTGTGTGTGTTGTGTTTATGCCAGTTTCCTGTCGGCATATCTGGCACTCGACTTTTTGGGCGTCGTATTCACAAAGTTATTCCAGTCACTTGACTTTCCGACACCTTGCTAGCGTGGCTGTAACTGGTAAGTCTGTCATGTGGTCACGTGTCACTGTCCCAGTGTCAGTGTTGGTAATACTGGATGAGAGTTGTGACGCACAAAACTATCACTAAGACTAAATGTCCTTGTCTGAGCATAACTATAGAATAATATAAGATAATAATAATTAATGTTGATGCATAATGAATAATGTTGGATTACTATTTCTTATTTCATGGGCTATTTGGGATTTTTGTGGTATAAAGGATAATAATAACAATAACAATAATAATCACCATCATCATCATAATAATTACTCTTGAGTGGAAAAGCGTATATTCCCAGGCTAATATCCATTAAAGCAGTATATTTATTGTGCAAAGGGTTTGGGATGTGATTAATCAGCCAACATATTGTTAGATATTATAGAGCTACGCTTGTTGAAACATCTCATTACACACCATACTGCCACATGATTATGGACATCATGCATAGGTCCCCAGTATCACATACACAAGCCTTCAAATTTTCTCCAAAAGAAAAAAAAAAAAAAAAAAAACATAGTCCATAGTCCTGACCTTGTACCAATTTACTGACAGTAATCTTTCAGAGCATTTCTGTCAGTATTTCTGCTCTACTGCTAAATGAGACATTCTGAAGGCAACAGGCTGCTGGGTTGAGTGTATGGGAATGTCAGTTCACATCCACCTCTGATACCAGCCATGCCCTCACTCAGTCACTATCATTGATAGAAAAGCTGTTCAGACTAGACCAAGCAGCAATTTGCCCTCGAGAAAAGTCTCTGCATGGGCAAAGATATGGGCTAGAGGTTGGCATGTTCTCTCTCTGTCTCTGCCTTTTCTGCAGACATCCACCAACTGCTGAACAACTTTTCCACAGCTTTGGTTCCAGATGTAAGTCAAGCCAACACCTGCCCCTTAGTAGTATATCACCTAATCCAGTCAGCCTTGATAAAACCACCTTTGCATTCTGCCCCTTTTCCCAAAAACAACATTATTACAGGCTTGCAAAATTTTGGATATGATTTTCCTTTCATTCTGAATTATTACATTCCACACACATGTAAAACGGAGGGATATCAATATTAGGGCTACAATAATGATTATTTTCATTATTGACTAATCTGCCATTTATGCTCACAATTAATCAATTCAGTTTTTCAAATAAAATTTCAGACAACAGCAAAAAATTCTCATTATAATTTTCAAGGGCCTGAAGTGATATATCATCTTCGAATCCAATTCAATTCAATTTCATATATATATATATATATATATATATATATATATATATATATATATATATATATATATATATATATATATATATATATATATATATATATATATATATATATATATATATATATATATATATATATATATATATATATATATATAGCGCCAAATCATAACATACATTATCTCAGGGCACTTTTCATGTAGAGCAGGTCTCGACCGTTCTCTTTACAGTTATATTTACAGAGACCCAACATTCCCCCATGAGCAAGCACTTGACAACAGCAGTGAGGAAAAACTCCCTTTTAACAGGTAGAAACCTTGAACAGAACCCGGCTTATGGTGGGCGGCCATCTTGTTTTGTCCAACCTCCAGTCAAAAAAACCCACAAAGTTTCAATATTACCATATATGAATAAAACAACATATAAGAAAAACAACATCTCCTATATATATTTGAGAAGCTGGAACCAGGGAATGTTTGGCATTTTTACTTATAAAAATGAGTGAAACCACTATTCAATTATCAAAATAGTCACCAATTTTATTTTGATCAACTTTAGCTCTAATCAATATCACTAATTTTGAGCCAATTCTCATGCTTTTTTTTTTTTTAAAGAAAATTCTGCTCTGATGATATTCTACAATTAATATTGACTGTAGCCAAAGCACACTCAGGTTAAGTGGAGGTATGTAAGAAATGAAAACCAGTGTGAAGGGAGCAATTAGCAATCAAACAGAAAGCATGGCAATCAGTAGAGGACCCGACACAATCAACCGCGCTTACTACACATTATATGCTCAGCAAAATGTACAGTACCACTTCAGGACCCAGCAATTTCATCAGTATTCCAGCAACAATCCAATTTGCATATACTGTTCTGATTCAGTTCAAAACATTGCTTAACTCCTCTGCCTTTATAAAAAGTGAAGAAAAATAACACCAAAGAGGCATTTCTATTTCGTGTAGTTCTTCTGAGAAACAGGCTGTTTTGAAAGACTCTGAGTTGATGTTATACTGCCCCCTAATGCTTTGGACAAGCAGTACAGCATTTACAATTGAAAACATAAATGCCCCATGATACTTTACAATTAGTGTTGACAAACAGTGCTGCTGTCAATGAAATCAAACTGAGAGTAATACAGTGTACCTTTTGCACTGACATTTTCGTGCATACCTTAACTGGGGGTCTGATATTCAGAGCTTTTCAAGCAACTGGCAGTAAATGTTGCCCTCTGCAGTCATAGCAACCCCAAGGGACACATACTGAGAGTCTACACAGGTGCTCAAACATGATTATAAAGAAATGTCAAGTTTCATACAGACAAATGTCATTTATTAAGTCATCCTAACGCATACTCTAACATTATGCAGACTGCAAACAGAACAAATGAACACCTAAAGGAAGCAGAAAGCTTCCTTTTCGTGATGAAATATGTAAAAAGACAGTTATCATTATACTTGGAAATTATGCAGTGGCTTGTGAAGGCATTAAAAAAAATAAAAAATAAAAGAAAACAGTTTTCTGAATTTGCTACATATTTTTAAGCCTCTGTGCTAAAAACTAGATGTATGAATTTAAAATGTGTTAAACTGTACTTAAATTGTACTTAATTGTACTTTTAAATTTGTACTTTTATCTTTGATTTTAAATGGTTGTTCATGCAAAACAAGGAAATATTAAAATGAATTATATTACCTTGGATTTTGGAAATGGCACGGGCATTTTTCACTATTTTTTGATGCTTATAGACTAAACAGTAAATCAAACATAATAAAATTTAATTTGATAACAATTAGTAAAACATTTTTAAATTAAGATTTGATTCAGTTATATTAATTTACTTGCTTTTACCTAATTACATAAATCTTAGTTTCCTTGTCTTCTATTGCCAGAAAACTGTAAAGGGAAACCAAGGCCTCAAAATAAAGCAAAATATTTAATGGAAACCCAGAAGAGAGAGGCTGATATATTTTCCTCAGTGCTTTATAGACAAGACTCTGGTCAGTAACAGCTTCTCAGCCTTCCTCTGCCACAGAATAGTCTCAGCCAAACTACCTTGATAAAAGTTTTCCCTGCCACCTTATTAGTGCTGCCTCACTGCCTCAGGCCCACTCAACCAGAAAATATGTCATCTATCTGTATCATTATGTCCCCATTCTTGTGAAGCTCACAGTTCACACCTCAGTCTCACTGTGGTCTGTTATCCTCTTCAAACTAGACTTCCAGAGACAGAGCACTAACATCTTTTGCAGGGTCAACAGTATCCAGGGTCACTGATTTACCTAATTGTTGCTCATTAACTCCAAAACACCTATGACCTCTTCATAACACCTTTCCTTATCAGAATGCCCACCTCCAACGTGAACCACAAGGTACATACAGGCTGTGGCAACGCATTTCAAGCCCCTGCTGATCTCTGACGGTCTATAATTATGTGATCAGCTTTAACTGGTTGCATACAAGCTTAGTGTCTGCCAATATTGGCTAAAAAAATACATTTTTTTTTCCAAGATCCCACCTTCAACCTTGTCACAACTCTAAGGAAAGGAGTACCATAGTTTATCAAAAGAACCATGGAGGTACATAAGGTGCATTTCCACTGTAGGAACTTCTCCTGGGGAACAGGCACCTTGTGAGGAACTCAGTTCCCCTACCTGCGTTTCCAACGGAGGAACCAGGGTCAAAATTTAGTTCCGGGGAGTTAGTTTTAACCCAAAAAAAAGTACCTGCTCCGGGGATAATACATTCTGAAAGTTCAGGAACTGTTATGGTGGGGCTTGCAGCACTGAACGTTGCTGCAAACACATTGTTTTGCTTGTTGTCTGTGGCCAACAATAATCAGGATGGAAATTAAAATTCAATAAATTTTGGTGGACAAGCAACTACTGATTTTTAAACCAACCAGCAACATCCTCAACTCAAGTAGGTCAGAATCAGAAGCCAATTGACCTAAATCTAACCACAAACACTCGAGGACAAGGAAAAATTGTAAATTGTACCATATGATTATGAGAAAGGCACTCACAGGTCAATTCTAAAAAGTGAAAATGGGTCCAAGTATTGCATTTTCAGCGTAAGCCAACTGGTTGTCATTGAGAACATGTAAGGTGGCCATTAAGTATTTATGAGTTTTTACAAGCAACCAAGTAAACAGAAGAAGTAACACAAGTACGGCTGCAACTAACGTTTATTTCTTATTATCGCTTAATCTTTTGATTATTTTCTTGATTGGTCGATTAGTCGTCTTGTCAATAAAAGTGTCAGAAAATTGTGAAAAATGTCCACCCCAATTTCCCAAAGCCCAAGGATGTCTTGTTTTGTCTGATAGGACTACAAAAACCTGAAAATATTCACATTTGAGAGGATGAAACCAGAGAATACAAGTCATTCCATCACTTATTGTAACATACTACTTCTTAATGACAGATTAGCACTTGGCTGTGCTTCAAAGGAGTTAATCCTACCTCAGCTCCAGCATTTTTAGCGCCTGTTTTGTTCCCACAGCTTGGACAAGTCCTGACTTCTTGTCCCCTTTTTGTTTTCTCCCACAACATTCCTACTGCAGTGTCTATGCAGACTCAAACACACCGTTACCAATCTGCACACACAGCCTTGGATCAAAGATGACCGTTGTCACCAAGAGTATAAACTGTTTGTGATATGACATTGTCGTGGGACAGAACAAACAAACAAGTATTAACTCTGAATTTATTTTGAGTCACGGATGTAGTTTTTCACTGAGGTGTGATTTGATCTCCGCAACTCATACTTCAGTGACAGCTTTGAAAAGGCACAATAAGTTCATTCAGCACCAATTGTTATTCCTCCTTCAGGAGAAAGAAATTAATGTGACACTCCACATTAAGACTGCACTTCAATTAACTACATAAGCTGTGCAGTAGTTACATTTAAAAACAGGTTACATTCAAAGGCTGCAAGTTGATTTAAGAGCACAAATCAACCAAAAATAGTCCAAAGATCATGTTTTGTTTAGCTGTAGATGAGCACAGTTTGTACTCATTCTGTCCACTTTGGTTGTATATCTGTACCTCACAGGCATGCAGCCAGGGCTGCACTGGGCCCTGCTTCTTCACTTCCTGTACAAATTGTTGGTTGTGTTATATCAGTAAGGGCTTGGTGCACAAAATACTCTCAAATTAAAATAACTATGTTTTATGTTTTCATAAAACTCCAATTTGGGACTGCAGTAATGGCTGCACTCTTTACTGTATGTAAAAAGTCAGCAAAAAAAAAAAAGTTTTCTTTCGCATGAATAGGAAGCGTTAAATAAAACTACAAATGACGGCTATAGTTATTTATAGCTCTCAATTAGTGATCTTTGTCCACTCTCTCTGTTCTTGTCCCTATTACTCTGCTCTTTGTGTGGGCAGGGTGTGCAGACAGCCATGTATCTCCTCCAATACATTCAGTGAACCAGTGTTGTTTTCTCTGACAGCAAGGAGCTTCACCAGGTTTGCGTAAGGTCCCGAAAAGGTCTCGGCTCGAGTCTTTGCCACCTGTAACCGGCACACCCACGTTCAGGTCGGGTAAAACCGGGTTGACAATCTCTAGTAGTCCCCTTCAACCCCCAGTCACCATAGATTCTAATTTCCCTTTTACGTAATGACTTACCACCATATTTATGCCATGCGTTTACTCACAGTTAAAGAAAATATTACTGTAAATAATGAGTTAGACTTACAGAATGTACTACTAAAGTACTGTGGTTTACACCATAGATTTACTGCACGAAAGCCAGAGTACATTGTGAGATTCTACTTCCACTGTTAATAAAGACATCATCTTGTGCAAAAAATAATACTAGTCAAAACGCAGGCCCACTGCTGCAGCTCAACACTGCCCTACTTAGGCACTTAAAAACTCCACTTCACTCCCAAACACAGGTAACAGACTGTCAAAGAGAAGCCACGGAAAACCACCGAGCAAGAAGTTATGACTGTTAAACAGAAATTGTGTTCACAACAAGTAACAGGTGCAGTGCAACAGGGCCAAACGACCACAAACAGATGCCACAATGAGCGGACATCTGATACTGTATCGCACCGCACAAATTTAAAAAGGAACACGGCTCCTACCTTTCGGAGGGCATCTTCTGGACCTTGTGTGTTCACGCGGCACCAGTCAAGTCGATGAAGTTGGTCGTTGCCATGACAACAATTTACAGCTAGGTGTATATCCGAAATGCTGGCAGCGAGTAAAATAAAGTATTCTCTCGTGAGTTCGACGAGTCAGGAGGCGGCAATGCAACGAGTCACTGAAGTTTTCCTCCAAAACTACAACAAAATTAGTGTGCCACAGATTTGTCGCCGGGCAGAGACTGATGAATTGACTGTAGCTTCCCTCCATTGAACTCCCGCCATCTCTGCCTGGAGCTCCAGCTGGACGTGCTCCCCGGTCTGCAAACTTATCCGACGCCACGTAAATTAGCTCCCGATGATAGTACCTGCTGCTGGTTTAGAGAGACCGGAAAAGATTAAATGTCCGGCACCTTTTGACTTCCACCTATCTCCGATGAACAAGTCACACTAACACCTTATCGTGGTCCTGGCAGGCTAGCCAAGCGAACCGCTAATAATACATATTCGGTGCTAATAAAAGTGGCTTATCAGATGAACATTTACACACGAAGCTGCAGGAGGACAGGTGAACCTTTCGGCAGTTACAGTTCATGATAATTCAGGTTGATGTCAAGCGTGTGTAAAGTATCAAAAACACGGTTTGTTCCTGTGTAAAAGTAAATCCCATTAAACTCAACACAGCCTGTTTAAAATCCGAGGTGGCGCGTAATTTTTCTTCCTTGCTCATCCACTGGACTGCCCGCGCTCACTGCTGCCACCTGTGGCCGGAAACTATATCGCAACAACGCTGAAGCAGGAAGTTGAAACTGTTCTCGCTTGAAGCGTTTGTTTGTTTCTCCTATTTTTCAGTTTCTCTGTAAAACTGGACTATGTTGCTGGGGTATTTTTCACTCCATCATAGCCGGATTAACATCCCAGGGTGCCCCCGAGGCCAAATAATTGTTGTTGGGCCCCTGCTGACCGCGACTAAACATGACAACTTCATTAATTTTCCAATCTACAGCTGAAATGATTGGCTGGTAACGTTATTAGTCAATTGACAGAAAACTAATTGGCAAAATTTTTTATTATTGGTTAATTGTTGAAGTCATTTTTTAAACAAAAATTCTAAAAATAATTCACTGGTACCAGCTTCTTAGATGTGTTTGAAAGTTTCATTTTTTTTCTAGGATAGTGAACTCAACTTCTTTGGGTTTTTGACGTTGATCAGACAAACAGAAGCAATTTGAATATGGCACCTTTTGCTCCAGGAAAATAACTATGGGCCTTTTATTGTATTCTGACATTTTATGCACTGAACAGTCAATCAATTATTAGAAAAAAATGTCAGATATATTGATAAAGAAAATAATCATAATCATTACGGTGCTTGTACGACAGATTAATGCTACCTCACTGTAGGTTTTCTGCGTGTTATCCACTTGAAACAGAAGCTGGAGCAATTTGATAAAACACAACTTTACAATAAACAAGCACAACATACCTAAAACAGTTCAGGTCTTAAAATTACATTTTGACTCAGAGTCCCTCTACAAGATTGGGGCCACGAGATGGAGAATGAAGGACCTGTCAGAGTTGATATTGTATATCAGAGGTGAAAATTTTGTAATTAACCAAAATAAACAGACCAAGGGATTTTAGGGTTTTTGGGAGCCCTGGGGTCTCAGGCCCCTGGGCAGTTATCCACTTTGCCCGGTGGGTAATCCAGCTTTCTTGTTCATATTTTAAGATAAACAGCCTATCTAATACTGTACTGGGTAGTAAAATTTGAGCATCCTAAGCATCCTGTCATTTTAATAACTATAGAACATTTTACTAGCATTAAATGACTACTAGTGTTTTGTTTAGTTTTTTGTTAGTTTTTTGAAAAATAAAAAATACAAAAATAATTTGAGACCCGACCAAGTGTTTAAAAGAGTTACTTCTGTACAATTAATCAATAAATAAACTCACATCAAGGGAATATTTCATTTATTACCTGTTACTATGGTAAGAGCAAATATTTGGAGTAAAGATGAGTAGAAAGCCTTCCATACCCTCTTCTCAAACTCAGCCACTGAGATAAGGTTTTTCACTAGCTGCCACACAAGCACTGCATTTGGGCAATGGGTATTGATGAATCCCTGGGGTCTGCTAAGAAGTACAAATCACCATACTTGAACAGAAATTAGGTTTATTCAGCTTGCTCATTTATTTAAGAGCGCAAGCTGATAGCGCTGTATTCATTTTTTCAAAAAATGATTTCCACTGTTGTGAAGTTGGAAATTTGCACTAAGTGGGAATGATGGTAGAGATTCAAAGCTATAAACTTTTATCTGCAATACACTGTGTAACAAAAAATCCCGCTAACAAGCAATAAGAATCACACAACCTTCCAAAACATCAAATAAAGCAAACTTGGCAAGAGAAGAAAATAGCGTCTATTCATTCATGTCAGGTGTTGCTGGTGAACTGTGATAATGAGGACTGAAGGAAACAGTTTGTGCATGAATAACTCATTGCTTACCCTGGAAAAATCTGATACAGATGAACTATTTTTAGGGACCTGGTTTACTGTCTTTGCAGCTTGCCAACACTGAAAAAGATGTTTTAAGAATATTGTGAAATACTTAAATATAGAGAAGTAATTTAATTGTGCATGATTCGAGAGTTTACCATTTTATGAAGGTTTTGTTGTCCAAATCTATTCTAACAGCTGCATAGAAGGTACCAATGGATTCCTAAATATGTGGAATTCCAGATGAATGAGAGGATTTGGCGTTTTGGTATCTTTGGCATTGCCTGTAAAGGAAGAAATAAAGACGATGTTGTTACTGTTAGAATACCACTGTTAAACAAACTTCACTTACTTGCGTTATCCACTGCCTACACTCCCCACCAAACTCAATTATTTCTCAAAACCACCAAGGTAGCCACTTAGATCATATTTGGAAAAGTACATTAAGCAATTGTGTGTTTTGGGAACACTGTATTGAAATCACTGTGAATCAAAACTCTGTTCTGTGGTCTATATCTCAAATTAAACAGGTTGCACTGGATTAACTCAAACTGAGCTATAATGACTTAAACTATGACTTGGAAGAGTCCACTGCCAATTCACACTCATTTCACATAATGATTGGACAGCTGTGCAGAAGTGAGAAGGTAAGCAGGATTTGAACTTATCTCTCTCAACCTGTTTTTTCATTACTTACACAACTATTTCTGTCACTTTTGATGTGTACAAATCAGTACAACACAATAAATGCTTTCCAGAGAGGACCGTCCGAAAATCTGCATCGTTGTCCCCATGTTTTAAAGGATTTTCGTGTTTGGTCCCTCTCTGTGACAGCCGACCTTCAACCCCACCCCAAGTGTGGCCAGTCGGAACAGATATAAATACCTTTGACTTCCGGCGAAGTGGGACAACATGTCATTGAAACTAGTTCTTTTTGAGCATAACCCAATCCTCAGTATCCTCTGACAGATATTTCTAACATACCAATCAGTTTAGATGCAGACTGAATATACATACATTCTTCTTCCACTTGGATGACTTTACAAAGTCTGCATGAACAACATGTGGTGCAACAGTATTCTTTAAGTGCATGTATACACAGTATTCTGTACATGTGCATAACTTTCGGACACTTGTCGTGTCCCTGTATTGCAAAATTGATAAAAAAAACCCATTAAGACCGCAATTCAGTGCCTTGGGACATGCAGTAATGGTTGCCTCTATTAAGAGTTTGTACATGACTATTTAGAGATTGTTGTATGGAGCGGTTTGAATTGCATGAGTACTCCAGTGGGCAGGTAAACACTTCTCTGTGAGACACTATGCTATGGTTGCATTCATGGTTTAGCATAACAGTAAAGTGGTAAATGTCTTACAGGACAGTGACATTAAAATATAAATGAGTCCCAGCATGGGTTTAAAGTAGTTTCCTCACACCTTCCTCCCCCTTCTCTTGTCCTTCTCCTTCTCTTTGTCTCCTCTTTCCCCAAAGCCCACCTAAAGTCCGCTTTACTGTGATTGGCAGAGAGGACATTAAAATGTTATTCATTGGCAGTGACCCAGTCCCATTTACCTGTGGACCTGCCTGCAAAATCACCCATGCTGCAAGTCACACACAGGAACCACATTATCCACTCTCAGCTCTGTATTGAGTTTTCATTCCCATATCCAAAATATCACAGATTTTTGGTTGCATAACAAGAATCCTGATGAAGACCAAAAGGGAAGCTGGGGAGACACTGGGAGTCACTGAGAATCATTTTGCTGAAGGTAAGGGTCCTAAAACGGACATTCAAACTTGAGTCAAAATAGTATCTGCAAAAGATCATAAGTGTTTGTTATTTGCTTTGTGGGAGCACCAGATGGGAGGATTGTACTGTACCAGGAAAGGATTATTATCTACAGCCTTGTCACCGTGCGCTGGTTTGTAATTGACAAAATCTACCCATCTCACAATCAGAATGAACTATAGCCCTTCCAATTCAATTATTCACAAATATTACTTCATCCAAATATTATTACCAGAGAATAAAATGTGACAAATGCGTGATGAAATAATGGCCCTGTAGTATAGACTGTGTATATACAGTATTGGCATGCATTTTTATCATGCATGTTTAGAATGATAGGCAGTGAAAGCTTTTGGTTTCAGATGTGATGACCTTCGTGGAGAGAGATCGAAAATATGAACACGATGGGCAGCAGATTAGTAAGAATAGATTTTGTACATTCAGGGATAAACTGAATCACCACAGAGAAGGGTTTATGTTTGACTTAAAGTCTAATTGTTGCATCATTAGTATGTAGTGGAGTAAATCTTTGGGCACGTTTGAAGTTACAAACACTTATGTTTGTAATTTTCTTGTCAGACAAATGCATACAGGAGTGTGTCAAGTCAAACTGACTAATCATAACAATATTTTCTGAACATAATTAATTTTACTTCTTGCAAATCACAGTTATTGATTTAGAATAAACGGGGAGATACACAGGCAATGTTTTATTTGAGAAAGAACCAAGCCATGAAAGAACCATTAAATGTTAAATTTCTTCCGGCTCCTCAGTATGTGTCTACACATGTGCCCATATTTAATGTTTGACTGCAGGCTTTGACATGCACTCTGTTACACATTTATAGCTCAGAGTCAGTAAAATATTGTCAACAAAATCGCTCAGTAGCACTTATATGTCATCTAACACTGAATTATAAAACTACTGTTCATCGTATGTCTTTCTGCAGATTTTAGTTGAATATTTATCATGAAGGGGCATTATGTTTGTTGCTTTTATAACCAAGAATGCAAACATCGCGTGTTTTCCTCTGATAATGTCCCTCAGGTGTTCTTATGTTTGTGTTTCCCCCAGTTATACCACTCAGGCGCTCATGGAGTTTGATTAATGTTTCACAGTAGACTAAGCCAAACTCATTGTGTTATTGCAATGAACCCCTTGACCACAGAACATTAGTTTATTAATGCAACATTTCATTGCTGTCCTGGCCTCTCTTTTGGTGATACTGTTATACTGGTGATGAAAGTCCACAATACATATATATTTCTCTATGAGTGGAACAATGAATTGAAAATTGGTTATTTGAGAGAATGATGAGTGGTGAACGAGCTCACCGAGCTCAGATCTGATCAGTTTAACACTGTGTGTCCATTTTCTTCCTGTGTCCAGCAGGGGATACTTACTTGAAATTGATATAAATCTCCCAAGAAGTGTGAGTTTTTTCATATTCGACTGTTGCAATGTTTTATGTGATGTTAAAAAAAAGCGAAAAAAGCAACATTTATACTATTAAACATACAAACGAACAAAAAACCCATGGTGACATACGGCCATCTTCACCCTAAATGACAAACTGGAGTGGAGGCTTAAATTTCAGCATAAAAGTTGTTGTAGTCAGTGATTAATATCCTGGCAGACTATTTCCACATTTGAATTCCACCAAAATTCAAAGTTAGTTGGTAACAGGTTGCAAAACACTTTCAAAGCACTGAGGACACGACCTTGGTGTCGTGAATGGCAGATGCGAATGAACAACCATTTGTCATGATTGTAGGTTTTGTCTCCATCAGCTCTAAAGCGTTTGAAATTATCCAACAGGAACATTAGAACAGAAAAGTACAGTGCTTTGACAAACCAGGTGCACGGCAGAGAGAAAAAAAATTACAATTATTTTCAGTTTCACTGTCAGGCTTTTAATTAGCCTCTTTCTCCAAGAACAGTAATTTCTTTCCAGCTCAGACTCTGAGGTATGTGATTTTTAAAGTCAGTATCCAAAAAAAAAATCCAGTTCCTTATTATTAAATCTTTAACAGAGTCTGATTCATGGAGGTGCTGCTTTAGAACAACAGACTGCGCTGCCATCCCATGGCAGATTAGGGAACAGTCACGTCGGCACCTTTTTTTTGTTTGCTTTTTTTGCCTTGGGCCAAGCAGTGATTGTCTTGAAGGTTGCTAGCTCACCCAGTGTCCCAGTTCTCATATCCCTATCATCATCATGAACATTTCCTATCTGGAGACTTGGTTTATTTTGTTTACATCCACCCACCCGTCAAAATGAAAGCTGCCCTGTATGAAATAAAAATTTGCAGAGCACCCAAGGTGTGCCCTCTATCTGCCTTTGATGTCAATTAAAAAGAGTCTGAAAAGTCAGCTTGTAACTTTTAGAAAAATAACTAGCAGGTATGATATGAATAATTACATCATGCAGTTAGAAATTCAATGGAGGGAATAGACTGGGAGAAAGTCATAAGCTTATACAAGGACTATTTGTTTTGTATGCAAAATTATTTCCCTGTAGAAAGCCACTTACTCTCGCACAGGTCATTTCTTTCTTCTTTTTTGCTGTTCATTTTAATATTCCACTGTGGCAAATTTGTCTCCCAAATTATCAGATAAAAACAGTTTTACAATTCCTCCTACACGTGTGCCTGTCAAAAGAAATAAGTGGGTTCCTTCAGGCGAATCTGAGCATTCCTCTGGAGTCGAACTCAATCGAAAACATCAAAGTCGGTGTAAACAAGTGATGGTCGGGTAACATTGCCTCCATCACTTTAGTTTTATTCAGCCAAATGAACTTGTGGAAATGAAATTTTCAGGACATCTGCTGTTTGTCACTGCCACTGCCCATGTGTGTGACAATGGGAAATAGGACAAATATTATATTAATGATGCCTAATTTCTAGTTTTATCTCTTTGTTTCAATGTTTTACTGTTCTTATGCTGGTTACACATTACCTGGTTTCTGTATTTATTTCTCTTACCTCTGGGAAAACACTGTTTTTCTCATTTGAAAAATGCTATATGGATACATTTGTCATTACCATTATCATTTTACTATCACGGAAGTACTACACAATTTCTGGAGCAGGCATGTATGAATGAGTGAAGAACAAATCAGAGAGTAACAGCCAGTTAAGGAATAGCTGATTAGTTTCTGTGTATCTCTGAATCAAGGACTAGATAGTAGAAAATGATGAGACACTTCTAAGCAGATGGCTAAATATTATGGTGAGGAGTGTCTCATGATTATTTTTAGATGTTAGTAAATCTGCATACTGACCAATTACTTAATGAATTGTTTTGAACAGTATCATCATTACTGTTTAAATTAATGTTCATATCACTTTCTATTTTGGCTCCCGTTAAGTAAAATACTAAATCTTATTGAGTTGTGTCTAAAAATGCATCATTCAGGTTAACATCTCCACTACTTGCCATTTTTGTGTCACCAACCTGACAACTAAGTACCATTAGTTCAGGAATGACAGAAGAAAAAGATGCATATTTACATTAATATTCCCCTTCATCTGTGAGAACCACCATCACCAGTGGAGTAAATGTATACCTTTTTTTAGGTTTCCTGAGCAGCAGGTCTGACAGTTAGTTTATGGTCTAACTGCTGGGGGCAGTGTGTCTTTAGTTTCATCCTTGAACCCGGTTGCTTTTTTTCACTACTTTCCGGGCCAGGTCTGTTTGAGTGTTATTGCATCTGGCTTGCATCAGGCTACTCACTTATAGTTTACCCTTGACAACGTCTGACAGGGAAGAGTGTTGCGTGTTCCTTGCACAGTGCGCTTATCTGGCTTTAGGGGTTGTAGCAGTTATGGGGATTTCACAGATATGTGCAAACATGATATCAAAGGGAAAGATGAGTTACTGAACTAAATATCTATATGCACAGACAAGAGGAAAGGCCTTTGCTCGCGGGGGGGGCTGGAGCCAATCTCAGCTGACATTGGGCGAGAGGCAGGGTACAATCTGGAGAGGGCTGACATATAGAGACAAACAACCCTTCGAGCTCACATTCACACCTGCAGGGAGTTTAGAGTTGCCATATTAACCTAACCTGCATGTTTTAGGACTGTGGGAGAAAGACAGAACCGTGAGGAAACCCACGCAGTCAGGGGGAGAACATGGCAACTCCACACAGAAAGGCCCCGGGCAGAACCGGGGTTCAGACCCCAAACCTTCCTGCTTTGAGGCGACAGTGCTAACCAGTTAAAGAAATCCTGTGGAGTTTTGATCACTAGTAGGGCCATGGAACAATGTTTTTAAGAGTCAGTTGCTGTTTTCTTAGTATCTCCATGTACTACATGGTAATGCTATTCCACCGATCGACAGCTGGTTTCAGTAACATGCAAGAACTCTAGGAGCACACCCACAAAATCGAGGAAGAAGAAGAGTACTAACAAGCAAACAGGTTTCAATTTCTTACAAAAATAATCAACTTTAATAGTCCTAAAGTAAATGTGCATTTTGGTGACAAACTGTGAATGTAAGTATAATTTTTGACATAAGAATTTACAAAAAACAATCCACAAATTCTTGGTTTATGGTTGGTACCAGCAATGGAGCTGTTTCAAGTGTCCGAATGCTACAACATAGCGCACACTGGTAAAAGACACATTGTCCTTAATTGTGTCATTAACAGCACTATGAAAAATGAAAAGAATTCCAACCTTGGTGTCCAAGTAGCACTGAGATTGAGCTGAAAGCAACACACAGAGCGCACAGATTTTCTGCAAAGAGAAACTTATGTCATCAAAAACTCTCAAAACATAAATCTTTGTGGGTTTAGTACTGACAACCGGCTGGCTGGCTGTTTTGAAAAGTTTATCATATCAACTGATTTTGAGCGTACTCAGAACAGATGCCTGTATTTTTTATGTGCAGTCAAAGAGAACATGTGCTTTGTAAAGTAAAGCGGTGAAATAACTTTTCAAACTCAGGTACTTGGCAAACTTTTTTATCTTAATACAAAACAAAGGCGCTGCCAAAAAGTGTAATACCAAATCCCCAATTCCCATTTACTTATTTTTTTTTTTTTAAGTTACCTACAGTATATTCCAGTACATACGCACAAGGACCCAGCAGAAACAAACATTCCTATCACCCTCCATGCCTTCTCTTCCTGCCCTCCCTCTTCCTCCCCCAACCCCATGTGCTGGTGCAGGAGGTGCAGGGAGGTGATTCTACCTCAGCATGTGTGTGTATGAAAGAGACTGAGAAGGGATCACTAGTGAGTATACAGGGTGTTTGGGAGCAGAGAGAATGATAATGGGTTGACCTTTGGAAAGCGTCTCACCGAAAAAACCTGGAGAACATGGAAGCCAAAAAGGTCCTCCATTTTGTGCCATCTGGTAAGTTTTACAGGGGTGGAGTGGGGTGAGAAGGTCCTTCATGGGGCAACCTGAGCCAACTGTGTCAAAGACATGGAGAAACCCTCTCTATAGCATGTGTGAGTGAGTGCGTGCGCTGATAGGATTGATAAAATAGTTGGAAGTGTTGATAGCATATGTATGGCAGACGTTCACCTTTAAGACGTACAATAATTTAATAACACTACAATTTTCATTCATTTGACTGCTTCTTTGGGTGCTATATAAACTTCATTATATTCTTTATATTAAAACCACAGAATACGAGCAAGATGCTTTTATAGCCAGGAGAGCCAGAAAGTCAAAAGCAGAGGATGTGGGTCAATATTTACAATATGGCAATAAATGGTACGCTTGTCTGTCAGGGACGGTTTTTACAACAGACCTGCAAACAATTTTCAGCATCTGTTTGAAACACTCTTGTAGTACCACACCAGTGAAGGGAATCGTTCCAGAAAAGTGTATTACATTGATTTTAAAGTAGTTATTTGGTTAAGCGTTCTGCAGTTGTCTTCCATGGGAAAGTCTATAACTATATACTACTTTACTGTCATGTTAATTCTACTGTCCCTGTTTCCTCTATAAAATGTCTTCTTTCATCCTTGCACCTGCAAAACACAGCAATGACAGTGACTTTCCAACAGACTACAACTGATTTACAATTAGTCAGCAGAAAATTAATTTGCAAGTACTTTGATAACTGATCAGTCATTCAAAAATACCAAACATTAATCGTTTTCAGTTTCTCAATTGTGAGGATTTACTGTTCATCCTTTGTCTTATTGTATGTGGCAATAAATTGAATACGTCTGCATTATGGACTGCTGACATCACGAATAGATTTAGGAAATTATTCTCCATTTTTCAGTATTTTCTGACATTTACTAGACCAAACTATTAATCAGTCAATTGAGACGATAATAGGATAATAATCGATAATGAAAATATAATAATTAGTTGAAGCCCCACAACAGCAAGCATAAGTGCATTTTCTATTCAGTGCCATTAAACGGTTAAACAGTCCTGCTTGAATTTTCTCTCAGGTCAAGGATTAAGAAGATTATCTGGAAGAAAAATGTCTACCATCCTAATCTTGCAAATTTCAAAGCTTTTCGCTCTATGGCATCCAATATTTCTACAATCAATTCAGATCCCCCTCCATTGCCCCTTCTCAATGCACTGCTGGTCTGTCCACCTTCTCTGCTATCACCATGGAAGATCTAAGAATTAAAACACTTCATTCTATCGGAGGATTAGTGCCTTATGTCACACAAACTTCTTTAAAGTTGAAATGAAAAAAAAAAAAAAGATGTGCCCTTTGGCTGGTAAAGTGTAACTTAACTGTACCAACTACTTTTGGTCCAGTGGTCATATCCACAATGGTGGATAAACAAATATCAGGCAGCCTTTGAGGTGTTGAAGTGGAATGAACCGTGTTTCCTCCTTCCTGTTATTTGCTTTATTTTGATATATGAATGTGTACATTGTGATCTACAGAGTTTACACTGTTCATGGTACAGCTGTGTGCACCCAATATGGTCCCATTAGGTCCTGATAAGGTCCACCGAGCTTTAGCAATATATATTAGAGTTAAGTATATTTTTTAAAATAGCATGTAATAGTATGTCCTACTACAAAGAACAAAATTGAAAAGTAGGCCTTTATATTTAAAAGAATAGTTCCAATGAACCTTTAGTTTTATGTACAACATGGCCTGTTTGCCAGTTTGACCTTGCACAGTTCAACATAGTTTTCAGCTTTGTAGCTCGGAGCACTCGTTTCCAGAGACCCAACAAGGATTCTTCTGTTTCCTATTGCTCAAGGAGATCCCCTGCCCACAGATAGCAGGGTGGCAGGGATTAATAAAACATCCCTTAGGCTTCAAGTCAGCCTTGTTTATCCAGTGAGACAGAGGAATTACAGACGTCAGAACACCAGCATTAACAGACTGGTGGTTTGGTTTCTCAGACTTAAAAAACTGTAATAATCAGTTTTTAAGTTACAGCGAAGAGGGGGTCAGGGAGTCTTTATCCTGAGTAATGAAATGCATTTCTGATGTGTGTTGCTCAAAAGTGGACTTAGCTGAACAAACACTGCTCGACACGGATCTGTAGACCACCTCCCTCATTCACATTTTTAGATCAACAGGAGGAGGATAAAGGAGAAATGAATAAATTCAAAGGTGACCATGCTCTTTTGGGAACATAAACATTAATGTTTTTGCCAACTGAGATCCAAACGCACACATCTAACCCATTATATCGCTTTGCTAGCTACTGCAACCACATAGCTAATGGTGAAGAGCTGTTTTATATGAAGCATGGGGTAAGCTTGTCACCCCAAATCACATTTGATTGGATAAATTAATGTATGTATACAGACTGATGTTCACGATGAGTTACCACAATTTTTAAAAATATTTTACAGGAAGATAAAAAGGGAGATTTTGATATAAAAATAAATAAAAATGCTTTTTTAACATATATTTGGCATATATCGGGAGATATAAATTAACAAAGGACACAGGAGTAGAACATACAAAATGTTTTTTTTAATATATAATTTAACTTCTCATTAATGGAACTGGATCAAAAAATTCACCTAAACCTCTTTTGCAGTAGTTCAGAAACAGGTCCAAGGGGTCAGAAAGCAGACTATTTTAAGGAGCAGTTTCAATGTCAAAGTTTCCCCTTGTGAGTAAACCCAAGGCTTGACTTACATCCCCGTCACCGTCAGTGCCACCAGACTGCATCGTAAGCACGAAGAAGTCAGCCCGCCTGCCAACAGGGAACCCGCAGGCATGAGGCGTTGTAACCCACGGGCCTGCAGAAAGACTAAAACATAGATTTTACTGTAGCAGTCGGTACTGACTGAACATTGAAGGGTAGGGAAGACGAAGAAGTGAAAGTTCCCACACTGGCTACTTATTTTTACTTTTGAAGCACAAATGTCATTTATGTCTTCACACCAGTTTTACTGCCGTAACTAATGAGGAAAGTGTGTGGCATTACTGTTCAGCAGCAGTCAGTCTCTATTGTCGATCACGTTGCTGATAAGATACTGTCGAGAGTATTTACAATAAACTTGACCTTTGTGTTTATTAGACTACACTGTAAAGGTCTCCATCAAGCAGACTAAATCATCCTCCCCACACACGGCTCTGGTACAAACAGCTCCTTGCATAAGTCGTGAGGCACCCTGTTGTCTGTGCAGTCTCCTGTGAAGAGGAGGAGGCCTGGGAATGTTCTGTCTAATCTGCTTTGAGATATAGCCTTGCTCGGGAACCCCTAGAGCCAAACTCTGCCTCAGGCAAGGAGGAGCTCATCCGTACAGCTGCAGCAGTGTTTCACAGATACATAACCGCCTATACAAACACCATACACAGCTGGTGTGAGATGTTTGTTGTAACTGAGAGGGAAGAGGCTTTTTTCGAGTTTCTCAGCACGTGCCATTTTTAGAAAAATGGTCTTCTTCGATTTCTCCATATGTCATCAACTTTCTTTAGTTTACATCAAATAACGTTCCATGTCACTAAAGGTCTGACCGACTGTATGTTGCACTGGAAAAATTATTAAACAAACTCAGATGTTATAAATAGTTGGAATTTTATTTTAAAAGTTTAATTTCTGTTTACAAAATCTCCGTGTGTGATATGAGTAGACATTTTTCTGCAGGCTAGGAACCTGCTCGTGAATGCATGCTGTTTTTGTCACTTAAGTCACAGCTCCTGTTGCAGAGAAGCAGCAGCAGCAGGGTCAAACTGTGCCAGTCCACATGGTGTCTAGTTTCACGCAGTTTTATCACCATGTGCTGGTCAGTTTAACGATGTCACACATCTCCAAGTAAAAAAATCAAACAGCAAGTCTGTAATGGAGGGATTTCAGTGCTTTCATTCTGGTTCTAATATTTTAGATGTTATGGTGTTGGCGTGGCTTGGTGGCCAAATGCTTTAAGTCACTGATCATGAACCGCAATGTGCCCCGTTTGAGTCAGGCTGAGACTTTTGTTGCATTTCTTTTCCCAATTCTCTACTGTTTACTCAACTAAGGGCATAAAATATATTTTAAAAAGCTGTGGTTTCACTGTAAAAGGCTTCTTCATAATGCCAGGAAAAAATTTGGCAATAACATACAGAAGCTTTTATTTTATTTTATGTGTCTCATTGACCTCAGTCAAAAAAATACAAATACTTCAATAGAACAGGAAAATACTCTTCATACAGTATGTACAGTTGAAATCAGAAATCAACCCCCTCACCTCAAAAGACAATAGTGATGTGGATGAAAGATAATTACAATAAATGACAAAAAAAACTCATTAAACACCAAACAATATTCGATACATATATGAATTATTTTAAACAACAGAAGTTGACTTAACTTTGAAGTTCAAATGAAAAATGTAACTCTTAACACGTGCAGTATTCAGCCCACAGCTTCAGTACTTTGTGGCGCATCCTTAGGCTTTTCTACCAAATGTTTTCGGTAAGTGCTGACAAGCTTCTTACACTTCTCGATCAGAAATCTTTGCCCATTCTTCACGTGTAAAAGCCTCTACCTCAGTGATGTTTGATGGCTTCCATGCTGCAACTGCCTTCTTTAAATCCCACCAAAGATTTTCAATCGGATTTAAATCTGGTGACTGAGAAGGCCACTCCAGGACGTTCCAGGATCTTTTTCTCAACCAAGCTCTGGCTGACTTGGAAGTGTCCTTGGGATCATTGTCTTGCTGGAAAGTCCAATGATCACCAGGGTTTAATTTGTCAACAGAAGGCATCACGTTCCTCTTTAAAATGGCCTGGTATTTCTGGGAATCCATGATGCCAGGCACAAGATCAAGATTGCCAGTTCCTGCCGTGTAAAAACAGCCCCACATCATCAATATCCCACTTCCATGCTTGACTATGGGAATGGTATTTTTCTGGTCATAAGCCTGGTCTTTTGCACGCCAGATATACCACTAATTCATATGTCCAAACAGTTCCAATTTGGTTTTATCAGTCCATAGAAACTGTCTCCCAAAAGTCCCAAAATTCCTCCTGGCATATTCTAGTCGACTTTTTATGTTCCTTGTGGTCAAGAGTGGGGTGCGTCTTGGAGTCCGGCCATGAAGTCCTTGTTTATTCAGTGCACGTCTTATAGTTGCCACTGAAGCATTTGTACCAGCCCGCATCAGGTCATCCTGTAGGTGTCTTGCAGTCACACGGGGGTTTCTCTTAGCTGTTCTGACTAAGTTGCTAAGGGCCCTTGATGAAATGTTGGGCTTTCTTCCACGGCCAGGGAAGTTTGCAGCTGTTCCATAAGTTTTAAACTTCCTTATAATGCTCCCAATGGTGTCTCTTGGAATATTCATTTTTTTGGAAATCTTCTTATACCCAAGGCCCTTCAGGTGTGATGAAATAATCTCCTCTCTCAGCTTTTGTGGAAGCTCCTTTGTCTTTCCCATGATTGCAACTCACCTTGAATACCCTCATGGGTGGGGTTTATATATGCATCAGAGCTGAAGCAAATGAAGGATCATTATTGAGTTCCCAAAGGCTTAGTTATGTTTCAACTCTCCTTTAGGCCATAAAAACTGTCAGACAGCTTTGAAAACAACAATATTATATAGGGGGTTGAATAATTGACATGGCTATCTTAACAAAATATACTGTTACTCACAAATACTACATCATGCATTTTCTGTGTTGATTTTATGTATCACTCAACTCATAAAGAAGTCATCCGAAGCAGAATCTTGCGCTTTGAGAAAACTTTAATTGATAAATCCTTAAAATCTTTGGGGGTTGAATTTTTCTGATTGCAACTGTATGTTTAACTGAAGAACATACGACACTCTTCCCAGGTTGCTAAAACCCCCAAATCTGTCATGACCTCAGCATCCTCAGTGGAAGCTACAGCCCTGGAATCATGTTGTAGAAAGACGACAGGGCAGAAAAACGATTTTGGTTCTGCATTAAATGCCAGAATTAAAGCTGCAATAATTAATAAATTTATATTAACAATGGGTCAAATGACCCTAGCAATGTGACAGGGGTCTCTCGTAGTGACAAACCCACAAATAATTATCAGCAGACGCTGCAGTTTCCCACAGCTCTACGGAGCTTCTTAGCATCTTTCAGCACATAGTTTTGATTTAACGGCCCCTGCAAATTTAGCGTTTTGGTTTAGGTTCACTGCTGTAATGAGTGTTGTTTCCAGATGCAGCAGGCAGCTGTTTTCAAATGAGCAAAAATCTCGGAAGAGCTCATTGCCCAGAACCAAACAGCAGACAGACACTAGATGGTGAACATAGTGGATCATTTAGCAGCTAAAGAGCCAGATATTTCCCTCAGGAGATATTTCCCTCCCTGTGGAGCCAAAAGATGACTCCAGATGAACGCTCATGTAGCTCGGAATCAACTCAATGTGTAAATAAACAAATGTCTGCCAACTTGTTGGCCCTATAAGATCTATAAGGTGATTATATGTCAGCGTTGTTTTTACATCTTGTTCTGCTGCCCCCAAGTAGTGAAAAGTTAGTTAATACAGCTTAAAACCAGAAATTCTTTATTGGCAAAATATGGACTTTTGGAATTTTCTTCAGTAATGAAACATTTTAATACAAAAGACCAAATACAAATTAATCAAGTTGTGTAAATATCCTATTTGCCTTTTCTCCCCCACAGATGCTCCATCCACTGGGAGGTCCAAGAATGGATATGTTTTCCAAGAGATGGGTGCGTAGCTGCAGTAACATGTATTTATTTTACTTTGATTGCTTTTCTCAGCATGGGTCCTACTCTCTTATGTACTTGATATGATGTGCTTTGCCAACACCGAAAATATTGTTCAGGTTTTTTTTCCCTCAGGAAACTGGAGATAACACACATTAATTTATTGCAGCAGTTATTTATGCTAATGCCAATGCTTCTTGCTGCTCACTGATGTCCCATTTCACATGCTGGTGAGCAAAGCCAGTCCCCTTGCTGTGTGTTGAGAGGTTAATTAATGGGTAAATAACGAGGCAGATGATCTCTGAGTCAATGATGGGAAGAGGGGATACTCATAGCTCAAAGGTTTGCTCATGAAGGGTTAGGGTTAATTCTCTAATTCTGCAGCTGTTTCCTCTCCGTTCATTAAACTCGCTGTCGAGATGCCATATTTACCTTCTATACAATGAAGGAATTTATAGTGGGCTGCTAATGTTATATTGCTGCATGTCTGGTTTAAGGGGAATTTTTTATTGGGCTTCTCTCTTTCCCTCTTGCTGTGTGCTTGTCAACAGATGGCAGAATGGCGGGAGGGCAAAATAAATTGTCCCTTACTGGAGACACCGTTAATGTGGCTGGCATAGCATCTTAACCTTGATACAAAGAACAGTTTTATCTCAGTGTGCCTTATCGCAATAAGGCAACAACTGAGGCTGTGAAATGGCCATTATTATTGCCGGTTATTTTATGTGGCTCACTCAGTTGTTGAGTGAATTTTCATGAAGCAAAAAAACAGTTATTCTGACATGGAAGCCCCTAAGCTGATAGTACAGTGCTGTATGTAACATACATAAACCAAGACTTTAGTGGTACTCGACTGTGACCGTTTATGTTTTATCCACAGAGCTGCAGGACGGGGAACAGGAGGATCGCGGGCAAGATTCACCTGTCACTCACAAGGGCCACATCTATGACAACCAGATCCAGATCAGTGTTTCAGGTGTGTGTGTGTGTGTGTTACATTTATTAACTGTTATATATTATACCTAAATGTTTGTAGTCTGAGGGAGAGAGAACAAATGCCTCCATCATTCAACAATTCATATTAACAACTCATTGCAGTGGTTTGCTGTTAGGTTATATCCTACTCTAGTGTCTTCCATTGTCTGAGAATTATTTGCAGCCTCTGCAATTAGGAAATCGTGTGTCCCAGCTCTGAATTCCTGAGTCTGCATAACTGAGAAATGAACTGGTAGCTAGTTCTACCCATTAACTACTATTACTGTACTTTGGATAGTACCACTGATAATTTTAGAAATGCAAAGAATTTATGTAAATTATGGATTAGGGCAGAGATATGGTGTTGAAGACTCAAACAGTATGTGCAAGTAAAATTTTGTGAGTTTAAATACAAATTTCCTTGTGTATCTCTCTTTTATTTGCAGATTCTGAAGGCCTTGGTTGTGGGCTTTTAAACACAACAAGAAAAGTAAGATTTCCTTTTCCAGTCTGCCTGTCTGTGTTGTGTCTTCATTCCTGCAGAAAAGCTGCTTTAAAACAGCATTTTACAGCTTGTTTCACATTTTTTACACTTGAATATACAGCCCAAAAAGATTTTTATACGTTTTTGTAACTGTTCCATCTACTGTATGTTTTAACCCCTCGATGTTGTTATAGCTCCCAACACTGCCCCCAGGTCCCTAACATTTCCAGTCAGATCACCCTTACTAACTAACTGAGAACTGTGCAAAATTTCAAAGCATCAGTTTTGAGATGGGAGGAATGTGGGGATTTAGAGCGACTGCTGGGCACCCAACAAAATCAGAAAGTCAGCCTTAATAACATTTCACCCATTTGCACCATTACATAAATGCACCATCGGACAAATTCCCCTTGTTCTTGGCTCCCACCAGTATGTGAAGCCGATGAACTTCCAGGAAGAAGTTCGTGCCCACAGAGACCTGGACCTCTTCCTGGCCCAGGCAAGCATCCTTTTGGATGAGAGAGCTGCCACTCTGGATGAGGTCCTGAGGCGAATGTTAAGTCATGTGGTGGAGGACGGCTTCGGGAGCTGTGATGTGGATAAGGTCATGAACTCACTGTTCACAGACGCTGGAGGAAAGGAGTTTAATGGTGAGCAAAACATTTTAGAAGTGAACTCAGAATCACTTTGAGATGAAGTGTTTGCTTCAAAGGCTGCTTGACATATCGACATTAAAGCTTTTTTGGCTGTTGCATTTATATGCTTCACAGTTCACCTTCTGTCGGAGACCATTCAGGGTGTGACTGCTACTTCCACTGGCATTCGATACCAGCAGTCCTGGCTTTGTATTCTGTGAGTTTATCTCCGGTAATATTTTTTTTGGAAGGGAGCTTTTTTAACCAGTTCTTTAAGCTTCCAAGTCAGTAGGTGAATTTTTCCATCTTGATAGTTGCTGGGTTCATTTGACTGTACAGGGGAAAAACACAAAATATTTTTTCATTGGAGAAGTAAAAGCAAAATCACTCATTTATACACCAGTGATTCACAATAAATAATTGTTTCTGTCGATTCAGCTCCAATGTGAGGAGCCTGCAGAGACGCCATGTCTGCGTCGCCCGCCTGGAGAGGCCACAGAACTGGGGAGTCAACTGCCGCGAGGCTCGCTACGTCATACTCATCCTGGCCCCTGCTAGAACGGTAAGGTCCAATTAATCCAGTTCCTCAATTCAAAACACTTGTTGTTTTTTTTTGGTGGCTGAAACAATTCGTCAATTCATTTATTCATTTATGAATAAATAATAACGAATCGGCATCCATTTTGACAATCATTTAATTGTTTATGTCATTTTGTTAAGGAAAATAAATAATTTCAATAAATAATTCCAGACTTGCAATTGTTAATATTTGCTGGGTTTCCTAGCCTTCCATGATAATAAACTGAATATCTTATCTCGGCACTTGTTCTGGGCATTTTTCACAATTTCCTGACATCTTAGAACAAGTGATTAATTAAGAAGTTTATCAGCCGATGAATCGGTAACAAATAACACTAAACAACCAACAAATGTTTAATAGCTGTCTTTCTGTGAGATTTTTAAAATTAAAAGCTGCGTTGAATCCCCTAACCAGCGCTTACAGAAAGTGACAATGACCGATACTTAGCAGAATGTAGGTTAAGAATACTTAACCACTGGACGAATACATTTATACTGTCTCTTTAACCTTCTCATCATCCCTTTTCAGAAAAGCACCAAGACTGCCATTGAACTGGGTAGGACGTTTGCCACGATGTTCTCTGACATTTCCTTCAGACAGAAGCTTCTGGAAGCCAAGACCCAGGAGGAGTTCAAACAAGAGCTGGTCTTCCAGCGACAGCAGCTTTCTATAGTCAACGAGAAGCCGGTCGTAGAGGAAGAAGAGGATTCAGATCCACGTAGAGGGAAACCAATACAGGTGTGAAAGAAGAGGAAAGTTGCAGATGTAAAAACAGACATATCGGCTCCGTGCAGTAATCAGTGCAGAGGGTGAATTATGTGCAGTATAAGAAAAATGGTGATCCCAAAAAAAATTAACCTAGAAAAGCTAATATACAACAGTGCAGTAATATAACTCTACCTAACAAAACATGCTCACTTGTAAAACCAGCATTTATATTCTCTACTGACTGTTAGGTCTCTGCACATGTGGGGACCACCCCTGCGTTTTCCCAGTCCATCCAGGCACATAAAGATGCGATGCAGTAAAGTAAAGTATTTGAGCCCGATTGTCTGACTATCCTGTTTCCACAATTTATCAGCCATGCAGGCCGGAGGAATGAGGAGCAGCTGGGCAACAGACTAGAAAAAGCTGCCAGGTCTGCCATGGTTTTGGCAGCAGAACTGGTGTGGCCCCATGTAATGATAAAGTACTTCATTATGTCCAGTGTTTAAATTAAGAGGAAATGTGTGCTGAGCAGGGAGTTGGAGAAGAGGGAACGCTCAAATCCCGCCTAAACAGAAAGCATCATGTATTTAGGTTGTAAAAGACTGAAGTTAAGAACAGGTTGTGGCTACACCTGATGTCCTAAACAGTTTCAAAACAGCATTTAAGTGTAGGTCTGTTACAGCCAAACCAAACTTTTAACCTAGTCTGCAGGTCCAAAATTGTATAATACAAGAACAAGCAAAAATGCATTGACACTTAGGTATGCCAGTCTCTTCAGTTATTTTTAAAAAATTATTTAGTAGACTTATTCAAAAGACACATTATCCAGCCAGCAAATGCATGAAAATTAATGCAATTCCAATGAATTTTCTCTGTTTATGAAATTTTTACCATCATCTCTTCATCACAAAAGTCACTTTCAGAGGAATATTTTGATGTAAGTTTGTCTTAAGACCCTCATTAGCACTGTGGGGGGAAAAGGTCCCACCATGATTTCAATGGGACCAGCAAAAATAAGTGAAAGGTCATCCAGCGACTTAGTGTCAACTGATTTTTTAATAACTACAAATTTGGAATGATGTGTAAAAATCAGTACGAAAATCAGGACAAGAATGTTAAGTGGAGCCTTTGGTAACGGACCAGCTTTGATTTGAAGGTTTGGCTGATACATTGCAATTTTTGGTTTGGTGCCATGCACTTTCAAAGGACAACTGCACATGTCTAATGCATTATTGTTACCCTGATTAAATCTTGTACAGTAAGGACAAAGAAAATTTGTGTTGTTTTTTTCACAACATTGGCTCAATGCTCATAGGTGCAGCCCTTTAACGGTGCTGCTCCACCAGTTGCTACTCCTGCTCCTGTGCTCACGATGACTGGCTCTTAACATATTAATGCAAATATGAGTGCAGAGAGAGAAGAAGACAAGCCTTTAATTCTATGGCCCCTTTAGAGAGCTCTCAAACTAGTCGTACCACTAGAGTTTTTAGTATGTGACTACGTATTGTTCCCTGAACTGAGTACAGTCCTTCACACTGACCGAAACATCCAGTGGCCCTGACTAAATTCTGTGTCTTTCCTCACAGTGCAGAGATTTCTTCAAAGCTGGTAAAGGTGTTTATGATGACCTTCGTCGCAGACTCCCCCTCTACCCCTCAGACTTCACGGATGGTATTTACAATATCCTGTAGCGCTGCTTTCTATGTGGGCATAAATCTGTTCGGCTGAATTGTCACTGCTACAAAATCATAAAATTTCTTCTTTAAAACCACTACACTTTAAAGAATGTCGGTTAGCTTGTTATATCTTTAACAACCCTTTAAATAATCCATCAAGGTATAACTGGGAAGGACCGCTCTCTGCTGAAGTACACCACCACTGCTATTTTCCTCTACATTGCCATTCTACTGCCTGCTATTGCCTTTGGCTCACTGAACGATGAAAGCACAAGAGGAGAGATAGGTATAGACTTTGGTCTTTATTGTCTTAATCTGCAAGATCCTGTTATATTAGTAGTACGTGAACTAGGCTGGAGAGAAAAAAGAACAGTATAATGTGATGCAGACCTGTGTCAAACAACTTTCACCAACACTTTTAAATGTTGTGTTTATTTATTTGTCTATTTTGTTGTTGTTGACAGATGTTCAGAAGACCATTGTTGGCCAGAGCATTGGAGGAGTTATCTATGCTTTGTTTGCTGGCTCACCACTCGTCATTCCACTGACCACTGCACCGCTGGCCATATTCATAAGCGGTGCGTCTTGTGTCGTACTATTTCAAAAGAGAATGGAAGCCACATTTGATAAGGTGCTATTTATTTTATTTGCTAAGCGGTAATAAAATTGAAGTGTACCAGTTGCCAAAAGGATGTAAATGAAAACAACAGTACATGCAGAAAATGCAGCACGATTCATTATTGACACTCATCATTAGACAGCATCAAACAACCGAATGGAGATAACCCAGGGGGGCCACTCGTTGTAACCTCTGTCCACCTCCCTTGGTTTTCTGATGGTGCCTGAGGAAAAGCATTTGACAGCATTTATGACCCAACCCTGCAGCTCTGTGGGGTTTCTTAGGAACTTTTACCTTTTTTTTTTAAACAACATATTTACTTTGAAGGTCAGTCTCACTGCTCGTCAACATCATTTGCAGCTTCAGCAGGCGCCTGTCAACAGCAAATAGCTCTGATAAACCCACAGTACACTACATGCTATGCACCAAATGGCTGATGGCTGGAAAGTGAATACTGGATTGGTATTCATCCGGTCTCTAGAAACACGACCTTAAATGATAAAGATGCTCTGTGTCTACCGGACGTATATTAGGGCAACCGTTTGCTGACAAGTTATCCATGATAGATTGATAAGCTGGTAATTTGTCAGGGTTGTGTGTCTGCCAGCTTACGTTTTACTGGCCAAAAATTGCCAAAAAATTGTTTGGTGCAGCTTTAAGTTTGAGGTCCGTTGCATTTGCTGCATGTAGCGTTGTTGTCATTTTTGGGGTTTTTTTTGGCATCAGATTCAGTTTCATTTATAGCAGTAATTAGTACAAGTAAAGATTTCATCAGAAAACGCAGCTCAACTTGGACATACTTTCCTACTACTTGTAAGTGGATACTTACTATTTACAGTAAACAGGAAGAAGAACTGACAGTTTAAATGACACGTAGGACAGTAACCTGAAAAATGATCCATTAAACAACTTGGTAGCAGTTAAGGAGAAAATCTACTGTGAAACTGTTAATAATGATGGAATTGTGTCTGTGTGCATGTATGTTTTATAGTCATCAGGGGCATCTGCGACGACTACGACCTCGACTTTGATGCCTTCTACGCCTGCATCGGTTTATGGAACAGTTTGTTCCTCATCCTCGGAGGCTTATTCAATGTCAGCCTGCTGATGAAACTCTTCAAACGGTGAATACACAAGGCGACTCTCAGACAGTGTTTGTTACTATGACATACAGCATCGCAGACAGGAACCCCATACTTTTAATACGGTATATGTAACTAAACACTGAACCGTGTGGACGTGCACTGAGGTGAGGTCACAGATAAGAAAAGAAACACGTGTTATGACTTCCTGTTTTCAGCCATAATCATTTAATATTGTTTAATGTACACTACTGCCATTTCAGCCATAATTTTGCCTTGAATGGACTGTTATGTCTGCGCCTGTGTGAAAAAAACCACTGTTTTGATAAAACATGAATGATCACCCCGTGCGTCTTTTATTTTTACTTTCCCCCCAGCTCAACAGAAGAAGTCATTGCATTGTTCATCTCCATAGCATTTGTCGGGGATGCAGTGAAAGGCACCATCAAAAGTGAGTCAAGCCAAGATCAGACTACATTAAACATATTTCGAGGGCTTCTGCAGCACAGCTTTACCTCCACACTGCAGAGGAAAACAACCTGTCTGTCATTTGTTATTGTTACTGTAGCACAGTGAATACACTAATCCATCATGGAGTCTTTAGAGGAAAGGCAAGCATGAAATCAAACCAGAGCCCATCTGTGTTGTTTTATAATTTTCATATAGCGTAGTCTTTCATGTTGCCTCTGTTTATAGCTTTTTTCACAAGGGTTTATCACAAGAGAGGAAATAAATGGATGAGCATATGGTGGGTTCCTTCCTTTTTAAGCCTCAGGCTGTCGTAGGTTTCTGGCAATCTACAGAAAACTGAGCAAAGCTTTAATGCAGCGCGCTGCTCAAAATGCAACAATGTGCTCGAATGCCTGGAAATATATTAGAGAATAACAAGGGAATTAGTAAGTCACGTAAGTATATGGACAGCGATGCGGTTTTCATAATTTTGCTTCTGTACTCCACCACCATGGATTTGAAACAAAGCCATCAAGATGTGATGAAGTGTAGACTTTCAGCTTTAATTCTTAACAAAAGTATCACAGTAACCATTTAGGAATTACAGTCATTTTTATACATAGTCCCTCATTTTCAGAAGCTCAAAAGTAATCGGACAATTGACAGACAATCAACTTCATGGCCAGGTGTGGCCTGTCCCCTCGTTATTTAGGTGCTATAATATCCTGTCTTTCTTCCATCTTTCCTCCACACTTCCCAGTTTTTGAGCACTTCTACCACGGGCCCACACTGGCAACCACTAACAGCACGCTGGTACTTCAGCAGATTAATGAGATTCTAGAGATGGCAAAGAACCAGACGGGAAGCACGCTCGGGCATCATAATGGGACTGGTTCACTGCTGAGACATGCTGAAGGACACGCGTCAGTCTTCCTGCCTGAATCTTTGGTGTTATGCACAAGAGAAAGACCTATCCTCTGTCTGCTGCTCATGTTGGGCACTCTGTGGCTGGGTTACGCCTTATATCTCATCAAAAGGAGGTATGTTCACTAATTGGACCTCAAAGGAATAGTTTGTCATTTGGAGGAAATTGATTATTCCCATTCCCTTTGAGACGATTGATGATATTATAATATTGACATTACCAATATGAAGAAGGTCACTGCTCCCTGCTTGGAAATCCTTGTGCTAAGCTAAACTTAGAAGCTGCTGGCTGCAGCTTCATATTTACCGTGCAAACATGAGAGTGGTGTCCATCTTCTCGTCTAACTCTCGGGAAGAAAGCAAGCACCATTTCCTTGGCTTTACTCAGAACCACAATGTAAAATTAGGTCATTATCTAAAGTAAAAAGTCAGGCTTTGAAAGCAGTATTATCAACAAACTGTACAGTAGGTCCTGCAGGTCACTCGTTCTGTGAATTTCAAACATTGTTCAAACCCACAGGACTTTGTTTGGGATTGTAGAGAAAACCCCCAAATTACCAATGATACCAGATGGCAGAATGAGTATTGGGGGAACTTTCAAATTTTGTTTAAAGAACGGTGCATCCATAAAAAAACATGGTGCCTTGAGTTTAAATATTACACTCAGTGTAACGATCACATAGATTTAATAAAGAGCTTTAACAAGCTGATACAGAATATAAAAGATATAGTATGGAATAAGAAGATGTTTTCTGAAACTTAGATCTATTTTAGAGGAAATAAAAGAGGAAAATTAGACGTTAAGGGATTATTAGAGTATGAAAGAGTAACAAAAGTAAAAGTCCTCATTATTCTAAATGGACAGCAACAGAGTAATTTTAACTGAACACACTGTTGTGGTAGTTTAATGTATAATAATGCATCATAATTCTTAAACCATTTAATTTTGTTGCATTTAAAATCTTAATCTGCAATGTAACTATACACTGCACCCGTCAGATGAATGTAGTGATGTAAAAAGTACAATATTTCAATTTGGAATGCAGCGTAAGCAATGGTGGCAAGTAACTAAGAACATTTACTCAAGTGTTGTACTTAACGTACTTGTACTTCATTTGAGTAGTTTACTTTTCTGCTACTTTATACTCATACTCATCTACGTTTAATAAGAGAATTTTTGTACTTTTTTCATTTATGACAGCTGTATTTACGTTTAAATGCTGCTTACATGTTGATGCACCAGTAATAATAATCCAATAGTGTTATAATATAGCTGTGACAGTGATGTGATGAAAATTTTGCTGATAATAATTACGTTTTTTTTCCCTCCCTAAATGTCCTGCATTTCCCTAAATGCAGGACATTTATTTTACACTTTAGTACTGCTAAATTTCTGAATAAACTTCTGAATACTTCTTCCACCACTATGTTTAATAATGAAGTAGCATAAGATGGTACCCAAGTACCTTAAAATTGTACTTAAGTATAGTGCTTGAGTAAATGTAATTAGTTACTTTCCACCTCTGTCTTTAGTAGCTGCATATTCACTCACATAACTTGTATGAAGGTACAAGAACCTGAAAAAAAAAAAAAAAAACATCCCAGGAGTCAGACAGAAGGTTGCAAATCATGCACAATGATTTTCAACCTTTGGGTATAATAATGTAATACATGAGGTAGATTAATGTGACTCTGACATTGTGTATTCCCCTGTCTGACTCCTGGGCTGTCATTGATCTCTCCCCTCAGGGGCAAACTTTCAGTACTTGACAGGGATTATTCTTCAAAGAGAGAGAATAATTACTGTAAATACTGTGGTAAAACTTGTAGAATTTATTGCATCAGAATTGCAAACTACTGAAACATGTTTCTTTGTCTTCCTACAGCCCGTATCTGAATGACAAAATCAGAGAGGTGGTGTCTGACTGTGCTTTGCCCATCTCTGTAGTGATATTCTCCTTCATTGGCTCCTACCTTTTCCTTGATGTACAGCGTGAGTACAGATCTCTCAAAATTAAAGAACTAATAGAAGAGTACCCTTGCGACTTAAAGTCACAACCTTGGCACAGAACACCTTTCACTTTTCATAAATCTTCTCTTGAAGGAAAAAAATATTTGTTTCCAGTGAGCTTTCAACCCAGTGCGGGTTCTGAATCAGTGTGGGTCAAAGTAAATGGCTTGAGATGAGACAAAACAAGCCTATTTATACAAACATTTATTTTATCGTCGTAGGTTCAACTTTTTTGTACCTTGCAAACTCTATTTGAGATGTTTGTATTCAACCCTTTTGTTTTCTATAAATGTTATGCTCCTATTAGTCCCTGTGTTCAGTGTCCACGATGGGCCAATCTTCAACTTCCCTCCATTTGATAAGCTGACAGGAATGAACACACTGAGCACGGTCGGGCTGGGTTTTCTCCTTGCATTGCTCATCTTTATCGACCAGAACATCGTCATCTCACTCACACATGTACCAGAACACAAGTAAGACACGGATTCTACGTTTGCCAATCAATGCCAACAAATTTAAGATAAATTGTGCTGTAACATACGGTGGCATGTTACTGTGAATCGTTACGTGAGTAGAAGATGAAGTGATCTCCAAAAGCCCTAAAGGAAGAGATGAAACATTCTTTTCAACATTTTAAGCAAGATTAATGTATTTGTTGTTTTGTACAATTTTAGAGTGAAAAAAGGAATGGAGCACGATACAAAGGATTGGGCACCCCAAGAGATTTGAGCTCTGAGATGACTTTTACCAAGGTCTCAGACCTTAATTAGATTGTTAGGGCTGTGGCTTGTTCACAGTCATCGTTACAAAAGGCCAAGCGATGCAAATTTCAAAGCTTTATAAATACTCTGACTCATCAAACTTTGCAGCCATGGGCTCCTCTAAGCAGCTCCCTAGCACTCTGAAAATTAAAATAAGTGATGCCCACAAAGCAGGAGAAGGCTATAAGAAGATAGCAAAGCAATTTCAGGTAGCTGCTTCCCCAGTTCGCAATATAATTAAGAAATGGCAGTTAACAGGAACGGTGGAGGTCAAGTTGAGGTCTTGAAGACCAAGAAAAGTTTCAGAGGGAACTGCTTGTAAGAATGCTAGAAAGGCAAATCCAAACCCCCTTTTCGACTTCAAAAGACCCACAGGAAGATTTTGCAGACTCTGGAAGGGTGGTGCACTGTTCTACTGTGCAGCTACACCTGCAAAAATATGACCTTCACGGAAGAGTCATCAGAGGAAACGCTTTCCTGCATCCTCACCACAAAATTCAGCATTAGATATTTGGAAAGGAAAATCGAAAAAAGCCTGATGCATTTTGGAAAGAAGTCCTGTGGAATGATGAAGTTAAAATAGAATGTATTGGCCACTATGAACAAAGGTATGTTTGGAGAAAAAAGGTGCAGAATTTCATGAAAAAAACACCTCTCCAACTGTTAAGCGCGGGGGTGGATCAATCATTCTCTGGGCTTGTGTTGCAGCCAGTGGCACAAGGAACATTTCAGTGGTAGGGGGAAGAATGGATTCAGTTAAATACCAGCAAATTGTGGGGGCAAACATCACACTGTGAAAAAGCTGAATATGAAAAGAGGATGGCTTCTACAACAGGACAAGAATCCTAAACACACCTAAAAATCCACAATGGACTACTACTAGAGTTACAAGCTGAAGGTGGCTTGCCATGGCCCTCACAGCCCCCCATCTAAACATGATCGAAAATCTGTGGATAGACCGAAAAAGATCAGTGCATGCAGGACAGCCCAAGAATCTCACAGAACCAGAAGCCTTTTGCAAGGAAGAACGGGGCAAAAATCCCTCAAGCAAGAACTGAAAGACTCTTAGCTGCTACAAAAAGCATTTACAAGCTATGATGAAAACGGATGTTACTTAGTACTGACTGTACAGGGTGTCCAAACTTTTTTGTTTCATGCCCTTTTCCTTTTTCTGTTATTTTGAAACTTTAAAAGATGGAAATTAAAAAAAAAAGTAATCTTGCTTAAAATATTAAAGAAATGTGTCATCTTGAACTTTATGTTTTTGGAAATCTGTTAATCTTTTACTTGCTTGGCTATTCACAGTAAGAGAGCAGGTGCCCAAACTTTTTCACATTGCTGTATTCCCTTTACAGCACTTCTTGTTTATTTTACAAATATCTAAGTGGTTATATTATATGTTCATGTTAATTTTTATTGGCAAACAGATCCAGTTACAGTTCGTGAAGAACAATAGAGGTACTGCTGCAGTAGTGCACTTACAAACCCCTTGAAACCCGTGTGTATGAACGTCCGTACCAGGTTGCTAAAAGGCACGGCGTTCCACTGGGACTTAATGCTGACTGGCTTCATCAACATCCTCATGTCCTGTCTGGGGTTGCCATGGATGCACGCTGCCTTCCCACATTCCTCCCTACACGCCCGTCAGCTGGCCAAAGTGGAACAGCATGTAGAGAACGGACACCTCTACACGACGTGAGTAAAGTCAAAAGAAGGACAAAAAACCACGCAGGGGGTTTGAAAGACAGCAGCAACACACCAGTGTGTCTACGCCCTTTTTACCCTCTGTTTGGAGGTTTTGTAGGACTGGTGTAAGTTCAAATACTGACCAAATTACTAAAGTCATTTAATGAAGTGACCCTATCAAAAAGGTGTAGTTTGTGATGCTCTTGCTGCCTTTATTTCAAAGCTAATTGTGACAATATTTTAATGCGATCTATGATCTCCACTGAAAACACCATAGTTGAGTTTGACAGTTCCTGCTTGACCTTGGAAACAACAGTTAAGAAAACAAGCTCAACTCAAGGCCCACTTACTCACAGGTTCCGGGGCTTTTGATCATATCATGTACAGTAATCTTCATCAGTGGATGGGATTTGCTCAGTTGTCAAGAAATTGTAGATGTTCAATCTTTCCATGGTCCTGAGCACCTCCAGGAATTCAAGTACACGTTGGATTAAAAACTGAACTTGACAGAAGATCCTGAAGACCATGTGATAGAGTCCAGTGGTGAAAGATCCAGAGCAAGTGAGTAAGTGACGTTTTGGCGCTCATGTTAGGTGGACTGAGTGGAACTGAATGTTCTGGCACTGATTCTTGAAATGCTTCTCCTGGATCGGCTGTGGCTTGGACTGTTCCTCATGTGTTTGCTGCTTTGTAGAAAAGCATCTACCAAATGAATAAATGAAAAAGGAAAAAAAAAAAAACAGGAAAGAGGAAGTGGACCTTGCCTGGAGATTGTTTTGTCAAGAACGACATACTTTTTTAATGTTTTGATGATTATTTTGGATGTAAACCCTGTACATATTTTTTGTATGGGGGGGCAAACATACAGTAAGGTTTTTTTCTTTTCTTCTTTTCTATTGGAATAGTTTAATACTTAAATGTACTGAATTTTCTTTTAAGTTATAATTTTTACATTGTTAGTTGTACTTGTAATGTTGGTAGTGTTGTTTGCTGTTAAAAAAAAAAAATGTAAAAATATGTCAAAAATAAGTCTATAAATATAAATATGGAAAGTTAAATTTCAATCTAGCAGTGGCAGCTATTATTTTTGTGTCATATACTGTAGGTAGACAGATGGGTAGAAGATATTAATGGTAAATCATTTTCATTTAGACTGAAAAAAAAACAGGACCTTTCTGTAATTTTTGCGTCTTTCTTTTGAAAATTGGTTATTTTCACCTCTTTAGGGCACCATACAAATTCCTCAAATAAAACAATCTAGGAAGGAAAAAAATCGCTCTTTGGTTGACAGTCATGTCCACTCTGAGAACATAACCTGTGATTACGGGTTATAAATGGCCGTTGCTTCATTTTATGGGTTCACAAGCTAAAAAAGGTTTGTTTTCTTATCATGAGAAGTGTTTACTGGGCTTCTTACAGTACGTTTCTCTGCCTTTGTGTCCCACAGTATCGTCAGTGTGAAGGAAACACGTCTGACCTCGCTGGCGGCCAACATCCTGATCGGCCTGTCTGCCTTCATGCTGCCCATTCCCCTGCAGTGGATCCCCAAGCCAGTCCTCTACGGCCTCTTCCTTTACATCGCAGCCACTTCACTTGATGGGAACCAGATGGTGGACCGCATGGCCCTGCTGCTTAAGGAACAGGTGAGCAGGAAGGAAATAAAGAGACTGTCTGCTAAGAGTCAGTATGCCTGTTTGTATCTCTTTGTCTCGCTCTTGTTTAATATTCATCATTTCAGTTAAACTTCACGTGGTAGCAGCCCCAGATGGCAGCCAGTGGTAGTCTGAAAAAGTCTGGTATCTAAACATTCAGAGTGCGGAAAAAATATAGGAACTGAAATCTATGTCAACTTTGTTAACACCATAATGAAAAAGTCAGTTTCTTGTTTAAACTAGAAAATGTTCTCATTTTTACAAGAAAATGGGGAAAAACATACTTTTCTCATTATCATATGATATAACAAGAAACTACCACCTAAAAAGCTGGATTTCCCAACATATCGTGTTAAAATGAGAAACATTTTCTTTCTGTAACGAGACATGTTGAGCTAGCAAAATAAGTAGAAAGTTTCATAATATAACAGGAAAAGGTGACAAGGTGACAAGGTCAGATTAACTTGGTGTAAGTAGTAATAACTTGAAAATATGTCATAGTAACATGAAATTTTATCTGATCAGAATATGAAAAGGATCTGATAAAAATGAAAATACTTATAAAATAATTTTTGTCACGGTGCCGGAAATACGCTTCAGAAAAAATTTGAATTTGAGCAAATAGCAAAATTAATAAGCTACAGGGGAACTAGCATACCTTATTCCTCTCGATTTATCATTTATGCTGTGATAACAAGTGTATTTTCACATCAAATTCTTTCTATTACAGTATAAACGCACCTCGGGCAATCTACTTATTCTTTTGCAAAACTTATTATGAAGCAAAATGTCCATTCCCACTTCTCTGTCTAGACGTCGTATCCTCCCACCCACTACATCCGCCGTGTGCCTCAGAGGAAGGTCCACTACTTCACAGGGTTGCAGATGATCCAACTGATCATCCTTTGTGCCTTTGGGATGTATCCTCTGCCCTACATGAAGATGGTCTTCCCCCTTCTCATGATCCTGCTTGTTCCTGTCAGGTGAGTTGACCCAGACCGGGGGGGCAGAGTGGAACCATGGAAACCAAAACACTACTACAATGTCTGCACTGAATTGACATTACTCACGCTGGGCTCTTTTTAAAGGGGCACTCCTAGAGACCTACAGGTCAGAAGATCGGTTTACTGGTCACACGGGGTCCTGCGCAGCGCGAATACCGCTGGATCATGTGTTCTGTGGCTTTGGAGGAGCTTTCTGAAGTCTGAGAAAATAACTCAAGTGATATCATCAGTGTTATTGCAGCTTGAGCTTGGAATAATTTTGCCCATGTTACAAACTGCGGGAGTGGAGTTCGAGACACGTAGCTGTTTATCAGTGAGGAAAGGTCTGTCGAAAGACGCTATCAGGTTGCATTAAATTGATATTGTAGGAGCCGGTATTTTTTGAGCATGCTTATGACTGAGGGTCAGGATCTCGGACTCTGCTGCATCGATTTTGAACATTCATTTTAGATAAATCTGTGTCTTTCAAGCCCCCAAACCTATGGACGTGAAATACAAAATTGCTGACCGACCCCTTGAATGACTACAGCACAAAAACGGACTCGGCGGGTCTTGCATTACTCTCACACTGTAAATCATGGTGTGATTATTGAATCTCAGTGGTGAAATGTAACTAAATACATGCACTCAAGTAACTACAAATATTAGGTACTTGTACGGTACTTGAGTATTTCAATCCCATGCCTCTTTGTACTTCTAATCCATCACATTCCAGACGAAAATACTGAACTTTTTACTCTACTACATTTATTCAGGAGCTTTAGTTACTAGTTACTTTACAAATTAAGATTTTACATACAAACATACATAATGGGCTTATAATATATGATGCATTGTTAAAGATTAAACAACCCAAGAGTGTATAAAATAGTTAAATTTTTAGCTCCACCTCAAAAACATTAAAATGTTAGTTAGACATTAATGCATTATTACTAATGATCTAATAATTTAATATACAATACTACAAAACACACAGGGCCCATTATTCTGCATGGAGTACTTTTACTTTTGATAATTTAAGTACATTTTGCTAATAATAATTACATACTTTTAATTATTATTTTCAATGCAGGACTTTTAGTATTTTTAGAACTGCTACAGCTGCTTGAACTTGAATAGATAATCTGAATAATGTTGCGTACATCGTGTTGTGGTTGTTTAAAAATGGTCTAAACCCGTGTTTTGTTCTTTCAGGGATTAATCCTTTTCAGCGAACGTTTCCATGTAAATAATGCATGTGACTGCATCGTGTGTTATCTCTCTGTGTTTTACCCCAGGACCAGCCTGCTCCCCAAAGTAATCGACGCCAAGTATCTGGATATTATGGATGCTCAGCACATGTAGAACAATACAGAAAACCTGATGAAAAGATTAATTTTCTCCAGTGGAAGAGAAACTGAACTCAGAACGCAATGATTGTGGTAACAACTGAATGAAATGCATTTGGACTGCAAGATTTCGATGCAAGCACCTCTCTTTTACTTTCTCACCGTTGAACACAAATATACCAGCAGTGTAGCTGACTGTATTATGTAACATTCCTACATCTTTATTGCTTTTGACAATATAGTTATTAAGGAGTTTCTTTTGTTTTGCTTGTCTTTTTCTCACACACACACACACACACACACACACACACACACACACACACACACACACACACACACACACACACACACACACACACACACATCTGTGGTAACTGACAGGTGCACGAGTTAATGTCAGAGACATTTTTTGTATATTTAAAAAACACGTTAATCATTTCATTTAATTTAGCCATCATGTTGTTTAATACAGAGCTGCTTGTCTTGTGTCCTAGCTTTAGTTTCAAGTGTGATGTTGATGGGGTGGATAGGGATGTGAATCAGTGTAATTAATTTGACTAGTATAGAAAATCCATCAGTCTTTAAAATGGGTGAGAAGGAATTTTTTCACAGTTGAAAATGTGCAAAGAGAAGTGTCATCTCACACTGGAAAAGTTTTAATTAATGACACTAAAGCCAGGTACCGTAAGATACATGTTACAATCGTTCAGATGAGAAAAACTGGTATTTTCATTTTGAGAAGACACACAACATGATGAAGTATGTTATTATAAATGTAATTGGTTCTGTGCATTGCAGTGTTGCGTTGAAATCAAACTGTTCAATCAAACTGTGAAACAAATAAAGCCCTTTTAAAGGAAATGAATCAGCATTTCTTATTATACTTCACCTCCACAATATTACAGTGGCTTCAGGTTCTATTATTATGTTGTGGACTTGATTGTGAATGGATAAAGTTGCCATTTTGCCTATCAATCTGCACTCAGTAATCCATAGTGATAAGGTGAAAACATGTTCTTAAAAGTAGAAGCCCTTTTGGCAGCAATTACAACTTTGAGTCTTCTTTGGTAAGTCTCTGTAAGTTTTGCACACCTGGACTTGGGCAGTTTATCCCCTTATTTTAGCATATCCTCTCAACCTCTGTCAGACTGGTTGGGAAGCATCTGTGATCTGCCATCTTCAGGTCTCTCCACAGATCTTCCACGGGGTTTAATCTGGGCTTTGGCTGTGCCGCTCAAGGACATTCAGAAGCCACTTCAGCGTTGTTTTGGCTGTATGCTTCAGATCGTTGTCGGGCTGAAAGGTGAACTCTAGCCCTATTTTCAGGTCAAATGCACTCGGGAGCAGGTTTTTTCTTCAAGTATCTCTGTCTATTTGGCTGCATTCATCCTTTCCTCAATTCTTACCAATTTCCCTGTCCCTGGAGTTCTGTTCAAGCGGTTCAAATTTTGTCGCATCAGACCAGAGAATCTTTTTCTTCATGCTCTCAGAGTCCTTTAAATGCCGTTTAGCAAACTCCAAACCGGCTGTCGAATGCCTTTTACTCAAAGGGGCTTCGGTCTAGCCACTCTAGTATCCAGGCCTGATTGAGGCCTGATGCTACTGAGACGGTTTTCCTTCCGGCAGGTTCTCCCATCTCTGCAGAGAACTTGAGAGACTGATTGCAAAAATGGCAATTTAACACGATAAAAAATGCAAATAGTGAACAGTAACTCTCAAAGCAAAAACACTTAACATGCACCATATTGTCACCATCATTGATACTGTAGGTAGCAGGACAGCGTCTGCTCAAATACCGTCACACACAGCATCAGCACAATGCCGTCCTTTATTGAGGCGACAAGGACTGGCAGTTAAAAAATGATGTTTAACTTCTTCAGTAGATGGCAGTAGAAGCTCATCTTCTGGATGGTGTGAGATGAGGCTTTGCTGACGATATGTGTACTCACATAGTACATTATAGCAAAAAATAGCCAGATTAATGTCATTCTGTAGAAGAAACTAGGAGGATGGACTGAAAAAGATTAGATAGTTATAGAAAATAAACCTAAAAAGTCACCACCGTTAATGTTTTGTCATGTAGTGCTGTTTTCGCCTGTTACTTCCTGTAAAGCCACTCTAGTAAGCCAACAGACTGCCTGATACCTATATTTTAGATGCATTTTACTTTCTCTGCTGTATTCAAAGTAGTTTGACCAGAAATGTATCAACTAGTTCATCATGAATGTTTTCCAGGCATGTATTAAAAAAAAAACAATAAAAAAAAACAAAAAAAACCCCAGTTTGAGCCCAATGACAAACAAAGGGAAGTTCCTTTTCACACTGTGCTACAATAGAGCAGTGAACACAATTTTTTTCTGTAGATAGATGGCTGAAAATATAACCATGAATCCAGCAGAAGGAAAGTGGTTTTTCACATTCAATAATTATGATTTAAAATGCTCAAAGAAATTGTCTGTCTTTGTAAAATGCACCAAACCTGAAAGGCACTGTGTGAATGTCTTCCTAATGCCAATGTGTGTTCTTTTTTTATTTATAATAATGATGAGTCAAATTATCTAATGTGAAGTACATTTTGACAAACAATTCAGCAACTGCGAAAAAAAAAAACATGCCTGTCCTCTTCATTTTAACACTTTGCAGCATTTTAGGTTCCCATTCTGGGCTTGATTACTCTGTGCTGTTCATTGTCCATTTGAGAACTCACAGTGCAGTTATGTGGCACGAAATGGGAGCATAATTCAACACTGAACGAAGTGAAAAAAATAACTACAAAGTGACCTGACCGCTGCATACATCTCGTGTGCACTTATAACAGCATACACAGATAGTAGAATGAAATGTAAGAATTTATTTTACGTGATTTGCACAAACTCAGGGAGAGAGAAAAAGAAAGCCAGAGGTTGCCATTAGCATTCCGAGGTTGGGAGTAGACGCAGATGACCTTGCTGTGTAGCCCTTTAGTCCGGGTCAGCCAGTACACTGAGCCAGATGTAGGCGCGAGTATGAAAATACAACCCATTCCATGACCCTGCTGAGACTGGCTCTCTGAAGGGACTTTTCGTTGAATCCCATGAGTAAAAAAAAAAAAGGTGAGAGAGTGAGAGATGATGCGACAGTCCCCATAGAAATACATCCACCTCGTGCTCACCATGGAGATGCTGCCAATCAATTTGCTATCACAAAAACCTGTATATTTATCTCTCTGCCACCTACACAGAGCACCATTTCCTGATCTGAGATCTGTAGCAATTAATTTGTGCTCTTGTCTGGGCAGGTAGAGCCCAGCCCCTTCATTAGTTGCCTGCCTCTTCCACATGTCTAGACTGTCCTTCCGAGAAGTGTCACCGGCAGAGTCTATGTGCTCTTGATGCCCTGGAAGCCGCAGAAGTTCCAGCGTTTCTCCAGACTGGCTCCGACCCCGGTCAGCTCCTGTCTGAAGGTGCAGGGGAGCCGACACAGAAGAGCCTCCACCTCACCAGGGTTAATCTGCAGACACACACACACACACACACACACACACACAAAAAAACACATGCAAGAGTTAGATGCCAGACAAAACTACTTTCACACACAAATTAACACATACATTCTCACACCTCCGCTGTTCACAACTCTGGTCTTCATTCTCATTAAGCTCACATTCAGTTCTCACACCTTCACTTAAACCCACTGAACAGGCCAAGCATCAAAACAATATGAACTACCGCACATGACAGGATTGACGCCAGCTCGCCCCACCGGGGTGGGCTGAGGAGAAACAGAAAGGCTAAGATGACAGAAATCCAATGCACGAGCTGCTGTAGACAACCCACAGCGTCTTGCATTAATATCTAGGTTGTTCAAGCCCTGCGCTGATGTCGGGATGCATTAGGGTCCATCGTGGAGATAGGACTGTTTTGTCATCACAGACAATGGAGCTCGGTGAGTGTGGAGCCGGCAGATAAGCAGAGAGAACTGGGCTTGTTGTTGGGGAGTCCAGCCCGTGGTATTGACAAAACTGTGGGCTGCTTAATCTGCGGAGTCAGTGTTGAAACAACAGATACACAGCCAAACAGCCACACACACAGTGTTTAACAAAAAACTCAGACACACCCACAGTCATGCACAAAGCATGCTACACACTTACACCTACACCTGCTTGTCACACGCAAGTTTCAATTAATCGTTTAACATTTTGGGAAACACACATTCCTTTTCATGTAGTGAGTTGGATGAAAAGATTGATATTAAACTCGTATCTGTGCAGTACATATGAAGCCTGAGCCAGGAGACTGTTAGCTTAGCATAAAGACTGGGAACAGGGGGGAAACAGCCAGCCTGGCTCTGTCCAAAGGTATCAAAATCTGCTTACCAGCACCTTTAAAGCTCATTAATTAACATGTTATATCTCATGTGGCTTCAGACATATATGAGAGAGGCAGTGATCTTCTCAACTAACTCTTGACAGAAAGCATATCTCCTAAAATGTTTAACTACTCTTGAAGACCAACATGTTCTGTTCCTTGTGTATCTAAGAACAAGTGACGACGTTTCTAGGTATTTACCATGTACAATTATGATCTATAACTGAAGTAATAATTAATTAATACTTGATCATTTTCTGAACTTAAATGCTGAAATGATAAGTCGATTAATTAAGAACTTAAACAACAGCGAATTCAATGACAACATTTTTTATAATTGATAACTTCCTCGTTGGTTTAAAGTTTCAAGTGCGTTGCACCTGTAACCACACCCCAACCGTGACGTCACAGTGTACTGACACACCCTAGAGTACACTTTTACATCACTCTAGCAAGGTAGAGAGATTAAACACAAACTACATTTTCACCTGCTGTTAGGTCCTTTTTCAAACAAAAAAAAAAAACCACATTTGTTGGTTCCAGCTTCTCAAATGTGAGGATTTTTGTTTTTGTTCTATATGGTCATAAATCAAATATCTTCAGGTTTTAGAGTGTTGGTTGGACAGAACAAGCAAATTGAAGATGTCAACTTGGGTTGTGGGAGATCGTGATGAGCATTTTTCAGTGCTTTCTGGCATTCTGAAGACTAAATTATAAATCTGTTTATCAAAAGGCAACAGAGAGACTGTCAAATGATGAAAACTAGAAAATGCCCCCACTAGAGCACAGAACTCCACCAAGGCCAATGTCAAACAACATACAGCAGACTTCAGAGAAAGAAATTCAAAGTCATACTAAATGATCCAGATCTGCCCCAAAATGTAATGAGTTCTTCCCTGGACCATGGATGAGTCCTCCACCATGTTTGGTGCAAATCAGTTCAGTACTTTTTGCATAATCCTGCTGATTTTAAAATAAATAAACAAACAAACCAGCAAACAAACGAACAAACAGAAAAGGGTGATTATGTAACCTCCCTGGCGGAAGTAATATTCAGTAATATTCAATAATCTAAAACAGACTGATAGAGATTAAGTCTTTACTAGTTCAATTCCTGTTCTTTAAATGACATCAATTTGTTTGTAAAGGATATAAGAGGGCAGGAGAGCTATCAGATCCAACACAATGACACTGACTGTCTTTAATATCACACTATGTTTGATAAGTGCTTGGTGAGAAACCATTAACTGTCATTACTAACTAATTACTTACTTACTCATTGCATATCGTCAATTTAACAAAATTGGCTGGGTTTGTCTCTTCCTGGAGGCGCCACTCAGATGTGAGGGAAAGAGTGGCAGGAGGTAATGAGAGCAGTCCAGAACAGCCTTGGAAGGACGGTGATGACAAAGCTCAACTCATTTACAAACCAGGAATCAGAATCAAAACACGTCACCTTGTTCAGAGTAATCAGGCTGACTAACAGCCGAAACTGGCAGTGGCAGGCAGCAGCAGACGGATGCGGAGCATGAATGTATTTATCAGTGAACTGCGCAGGTGGGGATGTGTGACAAAATTAGAAAGCGATAAATGCAACAGGACAGAAACGGACAGGCACTGACGAAGCACAGACAAACTTGATGTATATGAAGCTTCTTGCTATTAACAAGTTCAGAGCAGCTGCTGCCTAAAAGGTCGAGGCAAACAAGATTTTGCCCACAGGGAAGGTCAGTAGTGCTATGTCCTGCATCAGTTAAAAAAAAAAAAAAAACTGCCATGGGATAAACCTGCCATCCTATTCAAAATACAACTATGGATTTGTTCAGCTGCCCACAGTAGTTGATGTGGTTGAATCAGGCAACTCCCAGTGTGACTCGGTAACCACTTGGGTTGTGGTGCAGGGCTACTATATAAGTGCAGTCCCGTTACTCTCTGTATTTGCATCTGTTTAGGTTACAAAAGTATCTGTGAGGTGTAACAAAGAAGTGGATGTGGCTTATACTGGAAGCTATTAAAAATGTCTTATTTTCTGCATTATATTGTTGTCTACTAGCAGTTACAGGACACTCCTTGTACATACAGTTTATCCAAAGGTTTAGCTGCCAACTGAATACATAAATTAGAAATTTACAATTGGTATTTTAACCACACACAAAAAGAAAGAACATTAGCCTGAGTCAAAATAAAAACCTGTAATAGGTTTGGGTGTAAATCAGTAGTGGGAACAGAACAGAGGTTAGTGAAGAAATAGAACTGCACTGGGCCATATCGGATGTTTTTCTTTAAAATCTAAAGGATGTGCATAAAATAGGTGCAGACGAATGTTGGTCTGACGCTTTCCACAAAAAAAAAAAAAAGAACGCTGTTGTCAGAAGACAGGCAGTAATACCTCAAGGGGCTCTGTTACATAATTTTTTCAGAATGAAATTGTGCATGCAATGGGAGGAGGTTCAGATGAAAATGAATCAGCTAGTCAGTTTCCTGTCTTCCGTCAAGTATCACACAGTGTCTGGTTCATGATGTAAAAATAACAACCTGTTGAACATCAGTCAAGCTTTATTCTGCACCGAACACCTAATCTGATGAGAGCTGATAAAAAGTCATGGAGGATGAGCATTGCTGAGTGTCACTGAGTACTGAACTGAAACCTAAAGCACACATCAGTGTTTTAAGCCCATAGCCTACTTGTTTGCGTACAACCCTGGTAAGTATAGAACGTGCAGCAGTGCAGCTTTAAATTGATGTGTGTGTTCACCAACCTTTGTTTAGATGAATAAAGGCTAGAAAAGTTTCAGAGTAGCTGATGGATCTTTCCTGCTCTTTAGGCTTGTTTGTGTGCCAGGAATCTAAAATGACACAGCAGGACCCTGGCATACAGCCGGCCCATATGTCAGCCCTGCAGAGAGATTTTATCTATGTCACTACGTCTAGGACGTGTGTGTGTGTGTGTGTGTGTGTGTGTGTGTGTGTGTGTGTGTGTGTGTCTGCTTGTTACCTTTGTGTCCAAACACTGCAGGTAGGAACAGATGTACTCGATGCTGGCTCCAAACGGATGGACGTGCAGGAAGGTTGAAATGATCCCTGGGGGTGAAAAATAAGTAACACAGACATGTTAATTAAACTGTCAAAATCCAAAGACAGACCTTGTCACAACCCTCTAGTCTTCTGAGTTTCTATCACTTGTCAAACATGTCTTTGAACCACAGCTGGATATTTGAGACACCAGTTTGTATTGTATGTAAAAAAACAAGCGAGGATGCATCAAGTGGCATTTCTCAGAAATCCCAACACTGTTAAGAGACTCTTGTATATTGTGGCTCCAGATTAGAGGAATTGTTTGACGGCATGGAGGCTTTGATGTCATTGTCTCTCATCAAAGCTGTGTGTTACTGAAACTCTCCACAAGCTCAGTCAAACCATCTGCTTTCAACTCTCAGATACAGCGTACCCCCCCCCCCCATAAAAAGAGTGTATTTTTCAAATTTTGTTATGTTGCAGCCTCACGCTAAAATTATTTAAATTCATTTTCCCCCTCATCAATCTACACTCAATACCCCATAAACAGAATTTCAGAAATTTTTGCAAATTAAAAAAGAAAAACTGAAATATCATATTGACATAAGTATTCAGACCCTTTACTCAATACTTAGTTGAACCACCAGGAGAGAGATAATCCTCCAACCCTACTTGTTGTTAGAGCACCAAGAGGCTGATAGAAGAAACAAAAACGTCTACGAAAACAGTTGAGATATGGCTGGTCTCACAATGATCTGACCTCACTGTGTGTGTCAGCATGAACTACGCTAAAGTTCAGACTATCATACTGAACCAAGGATATTTCCTGATTTAACAGAGTTTGTGTCTCATTTTGGCAGAACATTTAACCATAATGCAGGGAGATAAAATTTTAAAGAAAATATAACTGGACAGTTAAACAAATAAATACATTGTAATATTGTGTATATTTTCAAATACTAAGAACATTTTATAGAGTTTGGTTGGTGGCATGGCAAAAATGTCTTGTGTTGGCGGGGTTCTGGGGCGGGAATTTTGACTCATGAATTCAGTATTTCTAAAATCCTCACTGTGTTAACTGGTAACTTAATGAGTAAAATCTCATTACTGCTGACAGAAACTACGGCAAAGTCTACAAAAATATGACCCAAGTTTAAATAAACCAGAATTATACTTTAACAGTGTATAAAAGATGATTTGAATTGTGTTTTCAGAAGCACAAAAAAAACCAAAAAACATCTAATCCTAAAAATGTCTTTGTAGCTCAAGAATACAAACAAAGCCTCTTTCATCTTGTATACATTTGCTCCTCACTTTTCTCGAAGGGAACAGTTCAGAGATTATGCAACTGTGTTCTTCCACATTCATAGTGTGGAAGCAGCAAAAAGGCAAAGAGACTCAACCCTTTCTTTTCTGATGAAACATTTTCCTTCAGAAGCCGAATGTCCCTTTTTTCCTGCAGAGCTCACTTCAACTCAGCATCAAACTGCACTCAAGAGGAGTTATTCTGACATAAGAAGGTGCCAGGTTATTTAACTGTGGCCTGTCTCTGCCTCAGCAAACAGCCAGAGTGGGCATGAACAGAGGACAAGCACCATTGACTGCTTAACTACTTGTAAGCCAATCACACAGTCATTCTGCTATGAGACAGTGGACGCAGGTATTTCTGTCGATGGAACAATGGCAGAACTGGCCTCAGACGGACAGATACAGAAACTGCTATCATTTGGTAAACTCCAGCACAGTTTGCATTTCCCTCTTAGTCCCTAGCAAGTTTTATCTTTCATGCTTTGAGCCGGCAGACATCCTTGACAATTAACATGTGAAAATGCAGTGTCCCGGAAAAAAAGGAGCAAAATGGGACAGGCTTTGTTTACTTCTATAAATAATGTAGTTTATTACACACATGGGAGATAAATGTTGGCCATATTTTCCATTATCATAAAGTCACAGTGTTATGTAATCTAATGAGTAAAGTGCTCTTTCTCTCTTCAGATCTTCCTCCTCTCTGGCTCTAATGGCTGTGTAATTATGCAGAGTTATTACCGCAAAGTGACTGAAGCAAATCAGAAAAATTCCAATTTTGGTAGAGGTGGCATTGGTAGTGCATGTTGTAGTTACGTTGAACAAGGGGTGGACTGTAAAAAAATGCAACAACACATTATGATATAAAGCAATCCCATTCAACAACTAAGTAGTGAGTAAGCCAATTTCTTTATCTTGCAAGGAGTTGGTGTTATTTCATACACCTTCTTGGTGTTTTGGTGGCATTATGGTGATTCTGTGTCGTCATCATTTACATCATTATAATTTATATACAGTATACCTATTTGTTCCTCCTCCTTGGCTGATGGTCAAATCAGTGGTGTAGTATGCAGCTGGAATCAACTAAAAGAGAACTTTATTGTCTGCAAGTTCCATTTTCAACCCTGGACATGAAATAGGCATAAAGCAAATAACAAGTAAAAGAACAATTACTGACATCAGAGCACCATCAAGGCACAATGATTATCTGTACCAAACTTCATGGGAATCCATCCAATAGTTGGTGAGATAATTCAGTCTAGACCAAAGTTGCGGACCGACTGACAGTGCCACCCTTACAGCCAAACCACTAACATAGCTTAAACTGCTGATTGGACTTGGAATACATTAGTATAAAAGAAAGAGGATTTTTGGTTTTGCCAGAGTTAAAAGTCTCAAACTGATTGAATAAAAGATGAAAACAGTCTGTCAGGATGTTCACAGCTTTACTCCTGAAATATAAGACTGACCTCAATATAAGTCACTCAGATTTATTATGCGGACTCTTGACCCAAAATGGCCCAACAATGATATTCATGACTCCATCAACAGGTATATGTCCCTTCAAGGTAGACTCTTAAGGGTTAGGTAGGTAGACTCTTTACGTTTTGAACACCCTGGATAGGTGCATTAGCTAAATAACTATATACCTAAAATATTAAGATGAATGTCTGTGCATGCAGCTTTCATTTGATTAATGTTCAATAGTTTTGGCATATTGTGGAGGTGTGGTCAAAAAGATAAATTTCCAACTCAGAGAAAATTTGTATCATTGTATTCTATATGTAGTGATGGAGATACAGTAATACAGCTTACCTACTAACAGTGCGTCCCTCTCAGTGCAAACAGGACTGGACCAGTTCTTCTCTGGGAGACCCTCCTTCTCCTGACTGCAGGACACCACTGATGATGCTGTCACATCCTTTGGAAACACACACAAACATAGCCTTTTGTGTCAAACTGCTGAAAGACATCCACAGAACTTCCATAAAAAACTGGTGCTACTGAAAAATCTAAACAAGACTGTGGGTACGGATTCGAGGGTGTACATCCATTTACTTGGCCATGCAAATGCACAAAAATGTATTAATAAGCATGAAAGGTGTTTGCACTGTAAGCAGATGCAAAAATAGAAAATAACACAAAATAATATACATAAAAAGATGGACAAGACAATGATCAAAAGATGAAGGAGTGAGAGAATTAGGCCAGCAGCTAGAGGTCTAAAAAAGGTGCGAGACGAAACAAGAGAGAAAGTGCTAACGATGCTTATGATCAAGCTGTTGTTTACTGTGAGTCTGTGACAGCCCAATACACAGAAGCGAGGATAGAAGAGGACATTTGGATGTGTGTGCGTGTGGCAGAAAAAGACATTAGGCTATGTGTGTCTTGTAGGAACGAATTTTCTAAAACAATGATCGTGGCGATGCAAGGTTACCCTTCTCTCCACAGTCTAACCTAGACAAACCAGGACACAGTGGCCTTGTCTTCAACTTCTTGTCTATTGTAGGAGTGTGTGCAAGTATGTATTTGAGTGTGCACATTTTGCACGTGCATGTGTTATGTATATGTGTCTCTGTTTGCTACGGCACAGGTCCCTCATTTTCTAACCCAGTTGTGTCTGGGTGATTTATTCAGTGAAAAGCACAGTCCCTGTGAAGATTGGCCTGTAATGATATGTCATGTCAGTGGAAGAGTTAAGGGAGGAGAGCAATGGAGTGGAGAGAACGAGAAAAAAGTAAAAAAAAAAAAAAAAAAAAAAAGGGGGGGCAAACATTTAGCATAGAGTAGTGAGGCCTCAGGTTTTTTTTCCCACTTACATTGACTTGATTAGCACTGTGTTCGATCCCTCTGTCATCTCCCTTTAACGTCTCCAACGAGAGCCAATTAGAAAAATGAGAGGAAACGTCAATGAGAAACAAGTCACCCACTAATGCAATCAGACATACCAAAACTCACTCTCCATCCCTCTGTGACTCTTTCATACACACCAACTGACACATACACATAAACATGAACTGCATCAGCAGCTGTATGAACAAGGCCTAGTTTTCAGAGGGACTTTCCCATGTGACAGTCATCTGAGTCTCCCAAACTTGAACAGAGTTTGGGAGACGAAGTCACATACAGAAAAATCAAAAGGTTTATGTGTGTATATGGCTACGTGTCCCAGAATAGCGACCAAAATAATTAGTACTTGCTCTGCAATGCTGGATGGAAAGTCACTGGTTTATTTAATCAAAGTTACATCCACAACACAAAACACATTCAAAGAATACCCTTTTGAATGGATTTGAATGGAAACATGCTGGCTTAGATGACACACTGCCATACTGTTTAAAATGATTAAAGTAGCTTCTCTTTCATGGTTGAAGGCACTGACAAGCGTATGATGAACGATGACATCTCGAGAGAAGATTTAGGAGACTATGGGAAGGATATGGGAACTACATTATTAAACAGATACACAGTATCAAGAAATAATGCAGTGCTGACAGCGACAATCCTGCATGAATGCACACAATGTTTGCACGGTTTCATATGTAATCTACCATCCAATGTAAACACTGACCCACCCTGTCACATTGTATGATAGGAGCTGACGCCTTGTCACACGTGGTGTTATCAGTCTTAGTGCATATATGGCAATGCTTTTATGTACCTACTGCATGACAAGAAGAAACGGCCTGGTTGAAGGTTTCTTTGCATTTGTTGAAAAGAATCATCCCCCTTCTGATGATGAAATAGTATCATACAGGAGAGGCTTCAGTGAGTATATTCATACATGTAAACAGTATCTATAGCTGTAGCTTTTCAGCTGCAATCATGAATCTCGAATTGTGTGTTTTATTTTAAACTGTTTCTTTAATAATATTCTTAAGCTGACTATCTTTCTTTCTCTGCTGTATCCTGATACAGGAACTCATCTTTATAATAGTTGACTATACTGCTCTATTACATGATGAGACAAGTCAAGTCACTGTGACCTGACCTAATGTAGACCCAAAGCTATTTAGTGACAGCAGGGACAGTGATCAGTGCATCAGCAAAGGTAACGTTACATTGTAAGAGCTGATATTTGATAAGGATCCCTTAAATTTGAAAACTGTATGACAGAACTATGAACAAGATATGCACTAAACTGGACATTTAAGTGAAAAAAACCTTGACCTCGCGCTTGTGGCGCAATACTGGTGACTCCCTTCTACAGAAAGTTTCCAAGTTTTATCCAAAAAAGTCGCTAGAATCTTTACTATGTGCTTTTATCAAAAAAAAGTCGCTCAAGGGGTGTGAAAAAATGGTAAATCTAGCAACAAAGCCGCTAGGTTGGCATCACTGCCTGTAAACTCCCTCCCTGATGATGTATTAGAAACTGCTAGTGCCAGCTCATTTTGAAAGAGCAATGTCCAATGTGGAAACTCCTACACTCGGCCAGCCAATCATTGGTGTAACTTCAGCACTCAATCATGTGGCATTTGGCTGACCATTGGGCTAACTTCATCAGTCAGTCAGTCAGTCAGTCAGCGACATTTTCGTTTACAGGTCTGGCTCCGCTGTTGCGGTCCAGCTAAAAACAATTTATTACTTACAAAACTCATTCATGACAATTACTGTATAAAACCAACCGGTTTTGACCTTGGCAGGTCTTCATTGGGGTTCAAATGAGGAGACATTATCTGTTTGACCCTTTATACATTTCTTCAGGTCTGTGTCCTAATTGGAGGATTGGGACAACGGCTACAAGCAAGTAGCAGGTGTGTTTCCATATAAAATACCTGAGTGGAAACGCTGACCAAAAAAAAAACAATTTTGATATACTGCAAAAATGTTTTTTTATGCCTGGCTGAGGAGGAACAGTTGGTGTATTGATAAAACCAAATGCACAAAAGTGGAATGGAAACAGGTGTGAATAAATCATGATGTACATGAAGCGTGTTACCTAAATGTGCACTGAAGCTTTTCGATCCATTGAAGAAATAAAAAATAGGCATTGGCATATCATAGGCATATCAAAACATCAGATCTTTGGAGCGAGGAGGAGACTCTAATCTTCCTATATTAATACATGACACGAACATATATGTCATATTTCCATCATGTTTTCTACATTGCTCACTGTTTGAGGTTTGACCTGCTCTTTTAATTACATCATCTCAATGCATTTGCCCTCATCTTCTGCAATGGTTCCACAGTACCCAACAGGAAAATCAGTGCTGTTGAAAATCAGCTGTTGGCACTGACAAACCAAGAAACCAAACCAAAATTTATTTAAATTAGCGATACATTTGGATGGAAACCTAGAAAATGTCATACAGAGGTAACTTCTCTAAGATTTCACAGAGCTTCTCCTCTACAGATGCCTGAAGCTTGCTCTTTTGTACAAACCATGACAGGGCAACACTGTGTTTCTTTGACATTTGCGTACAGCAACTTCTTGTCACTTATCAGCCGAGATCTATGTGGCAATACTGTGATAAGCAGTAATGTTGGCCTGTACAATTAATCATTCAAGCTTTAATTACACCTTCTCTAATATACTGTCCTAATATACCGCTTCATGGAGTTTGAGCACTTCTATTTCACCACACTCCTCTTTGGTGACGGGAGACTATTAATGGTTGGAACCATGCTAATAGGGGACACTTCTGCAAAGACATCATCCTTGTTAGGGCAGCCGTAACATTTCCAAGAGCTGAGACAGATCAGGAGGATGAAAACACTTAACATTTCCACTAATGGTGGTTGAGTCACATTTAAGGGGATAGCAGAGGGATTTGCTGGAGTGTTTGCTGCGGTCAAAATCGCTGGGGTTGTTCTCTCAGGATGGATCTGATTGTGATGTTTACGGTGGAGGCTGAGGTGCTGTTGCTTGGTGAAGGAATGGGGCTGTGTGCTGTACATGTGTAGTGGTGTTTCTGCAAAGGGGCTCAGGTTCCCTCCTGTGGAAATACTTCCTGGGAAGAGAGGGGTTGGGGAGTGTGATGAAGCCGTGGCTCAACAAGCTCCAGATGAAACATAATATATTCCTTTTTCTCTCTGTTGACCAACACTGTTCATGTTACTACTTGTGAGTCTCTCTCTAACAAAGGGCTCGTGGAGAACGGAGATGCTACTGTTATTTTCAAACTTTGTTTTTTCCACCAGCTGATTCTTTTTATTTTCTTGAAAATTCATTTCTCCTTTACACGCACCTCTCTCAGGTTTTTCTGCCTCCTTCTGTATTTGTCTTCTTCACACAGGAATGGGAATAACAAACAAATAAATTCAGTGTGTGAAGATGTCTCTGCATTATTTAAACATTAAAAATTATTCATAGCTTAAATAAAGTTAGTGTCATAACTTTGTTGCCAGCTGCATGCAAGTTTTATAACCTGTCATGACTTGTTTTTATTACAGCCACTAGCAGAGCTCATAGGGTCAGTAAAGGAACGTTTTACAAATATGAACTTTTTGGGGGATAATAGGGGAAAAAAAACCATCCCATATTCAAAATAATGGTGCACACCAACGCTGTCGTTAGTAATAATGTGAAAGCATCTTGAGTCTAGAGGGAGGATGGTGGTGTTTTCTCCAGTTACATAGCTCACACTCAGATGACTGTCACATGGGAAAGTCCAGGAATAGCCGGACATAAGGCCCTGTCATCTCCTTAACGTCACCTGAGGAAAACATCCTCACTGAGGTCCAGATGATAAGGTATCTCTGCTACTGTTCAGCTCTGCCTGTACGGAGAGATAATCTTCCTCAGAACAGCAAAGGGATGAAGATGGAAGACTTGTGTTGACTTGTATGTGTACCCGTAAAGTCCGGTCAGCTGACCCGTTGTGCACCGAATCACTAGAAGAGGAATATTCTTTTTAACTTTTTAGGTTACACTGGCAGTCAGCCCGGACTAACTAATTGTAAGCTAACCAATTAAACACTGTCTCTGTCTACAGGAGGAAGCTGTACAGGGAAGCCTTGCAACGAAAACGTGCCGCAAATCCAGTCAGTGTGTATGAACTGCAAACGTATTCTGAATATAAAACGGGGAGCCAAGTGGCAGATGATCTGCTCTTTTATAGGGTATTCTAGCATCTTATCGTGCTGGGAGTGCATAGATCTGTCTGACGGCATCATGGACACCAAAGCAAGTATAATGGCCAATGCACACACTTCAAATATCTGCAGCTTAGGGACCATCCATCGCCTCACGGCAGATGGACAGGCAGCCTGAGCAGCTCAGTGGATCAAAAAGATGACCTGAGAGCAGAAAGCAGGCCACCAGAGTCATCAAGCATCAGTGGACAGTACCATTTTTGTATGATCATTATCCAATTACATAGCTGATTGAACTTAAAGCTCATTCTCATGTCAGCCCTGAGCCAAAACAGGCCAGCAAGAAATGAAAAAATATGAGGTAGTGGAGCACACTTGCACTTGACTAAGATCTTTGTTGTATTTCAATAGGTGACCTGCAATGCACTGGCATCTTTGTAGTATTGTGAAAAGTGGTCCTGGTTGTTGTGGAGCAGAAAAGCACCAAATTTCCGTATTGTCTTCTGTAAGGTTCAGGACAGTGTCGTCTCCTCATGGCTTTCGTCTGCACTAAAATTCAGGGTCCTATACAGAACACGGCAACACACTGCTTCACATAAGTAAGTGAGTACAAGAACTAAATGGAAGAGATGACAGTGATGGCAACGAGAGCACCTGGGGTAATTTCCCAATTACTTCGGAACTACAGACTGTAAAATAATCTAATTTGGGTATAAAAGTTCCTTCAAGGATTTTATGTACCCTAAAACCTTCTACTGCAAATACACAGGGAACAGTTTCGGGCTTTATCTTGGTTTGAGTCTAAAATTGTGCAAAATATAACCATTTGAAACTTTTTCCATATCGTACATTTAACGGATTTTTCTCTGCAAGAGGAAACGATGCATGTACATAATTCAGCATTGCAGTTTGTAACTTTAGCTCATTTTGTGAGTTTACATGCACTTATGTGAAGAGGTTGCTCAGAGAAACCAGGTTTCAGAGTTTATTGGACAACACATTTACATGCACTATAGTAACCTGGTTACTGTAAATCCATGTATACAAGCAGCAGGTCAGAATTCAGAGTTCTCCCCTAACCCGACCTAATTTTTTGAGGCATTTCAACAGTAGAAGATGCTGCGTTGGTTATTTAGGATAGTTTTTGCTTTTCAAATTCAGCCGGGTTTCTCCAGCTTACTGGAATGCACCGACACAGTTAGCCTCAGAGTTTGCTATTTTTTCTACCGTAGTTGTATCAGAGGTGTACACACACACACACACACACACACACACACGCACGCACGCACACACATTTAGTACACATGAATACACATACAATTTTAATGTTCACATTAAAAGTGTTCAACTGGCAGAAGATGCAATCTCTTTCTCTGTTCTTGTATTTTCTGTCTTGATGCTTAAATTATATGTCAAATCAAAAGAACTGGTGTTTTAGGTACTTCAAATGATCTGTCTTTTTCAATTTTCTCTCCGTAAAGTCACGGTTGATACCAGAGATCTTGATTACTTGTTCATTATCAGAGCCTTTCGGGCAAACTTCCATCTTTCATTTGCTGTGCTGGCTTGATTGGGGCAAATCATCAAATGCCACTTTAAATGTATCAAAATCTTGTTGAATCATTTTCCCATTATGCAATATTCCTCATGCACTGAAACCCGTTATGAAGTACTTTCTTTTAGATTAAGTATTTCCATTTAAACACACTAACAAACACATGAAAACAAAGTTTTTCCTTGACTTAGTGTGTGTCGGCTTTCCTCTGACCTGTTGCGTGTGTGTGGCCTGCAGGTCGTGCAGTCCTGCCTTGAGCTTATGGATTTGGTTCTTCAGCTGCTGTTTGTCCTCCACACTCCTCTCCAGCTCTGCGTCCCGCTCCTTCAATTCCTCCCTCATTCTCAGAAGTTGCTAAACATAAAGAAGGAGTGAAGTTAGCCACTGAATATCGTGCCAGCCATGTTTCTCCAGTGCGTCTTTCCAGCAGTTTCTAAGTAATACGTTCGTTTTATGCAGGGTTGCAACAGTGAGGCCTCGGTCTTGACTCTGGTGAATCAAAAGATAAAATTCTTGTCCGGAGAAATCGGAACGGAAGAGCTCCCTCATCAGCTTCTTCTTTTAACGTGATGCTGAACCGTTCATCAGTTGCATTGGTGCTGCGAAGAGTGAGTCAAGTGAGGTGAACATTAAGCACTGTTCCGGAGACAGGGAGCCAGGGGTGATTCAGCTGGTCAGCACATAATGTACTCTCCTGGAAATCTGGGACCTCATCCTTACTGAGTATTACGTTTATGTTTTCTGCATATTCTAGTTAGATACTGAATAATCTAATTATAAACTAAAATTTTTACATTATAGAGGAGGTTGCTGAGGCGGTTAGTAGCTAGTGTAGGTAGCAAACAGCACAGATCTAGTAATCACATCTGCATATGTGATGGTGATCTAGTGCGAAACTGGCTATGCCTGAACCATGGCAAAATTGCTGGAATCGAAAAAGAGAAGGCAAAGCACACACTGAGGCAGGTTCAAAGCGTTTTGCATACATTATTTTACAAGAATTAAGGAGGAAAACAAGCAAAGAAATACCTTAAAATATTGTTGTGCTGTTACTGACAAATCACTAATGTCCTATAAGTAAATAATTACATCTTTCATACTAAGATGTTAACAATAATCATAATAATTGCAAACAAAGGCAGATTTGATCAAATTGTGTGCTTATATATCACATTAACATTTTCTATAAACATATAAAACACGGATTGAATTTTAAAAGTGGAGTGTGTTTGTCAGAGCAGGTACATCACAGAGAAGCTCGAGGGCTGAAAAACGGAAGCGGCTCCTAGTTAACACATTAAGCCCAAAAGTGGAGCATTAATTTAACGTCTTGACTCGAAACACCGAAACCAGAACAATGAGCAGCAGTGGTGCACGGTTTGTTATCATTTAGACTTGGTGCTGAATAGAGTCGAGAACACCAGAGGCAAATCTCCACACATGCTTTCCGCTCCTCAGATACCGAACCTTGTCACAGAGATAAACAGAAGATTGTTGTTGCACTTTGCTGCTCCCTGATGTAAACGTGCATGTAGGAATGTGTAGCACTGGAAGAACAACAGACGTGCTCATGCAAGCTCTCATAGGCAAACGTTTGCGCTTTCAGCATTGTTTAGTTGAAGGAAGAATTTGGCTGGAATGCTTTTCTCCACCTTTTCTTCCCACCGGTACGTTGTGGGCGTATGCACTCCCCAGCTTGTAATTATACTGTAGTTAACCACAGTGACATGTACATTTTAAAATGCAGGGAAAAGGCTGGAGAAGAGAAGTTAACTTTATAGGGTATAAGTAGAGGGGCACTAGGGAATAGGCTGAAATATGTCCTAGAAGTATATCCAAAAAATGTCTTTTAGGTTTCCAGGTGAACATCAATTCTCTCCTACAAGTGATTCAAGTGGAGTCATGGAGGTGTAGACAGGATTGGTCCATCTGCTGAGAATATTTCAGCATTTCAAAGGCCACAGAACAAATGAATTTCAAACAGGATAAAAATTAAAGTGTTCAAATTATCAGCTAATGTTTTCATGAGACACATTTCATTGAGATAATTACAATACACTTTTTCAAATGAGAAGGAAGTGGGGAAAAGCTCCTCTGCCATGTTCACACAACTATATTTTCTATGTAACCTCTTTGCTTAAGGAAGAGTAACTGCAAGCTGAGGCTATTTGATAACACAGCAGGTGATCAGAAAAGTGGACTGCTGCCTGAGGAAAGTGTTTTCTTTTTTCAAGTGAGTGACTAAATGTTCCTGAGGGTAATATTCTATTAAATATGGCCTGAGGCTGTGGTTTTTCAATGCTGGTCCCCAGGACACAAAGACTTGCTGCTCTTTTCCATTTGAGCCATTTAGACACAAGGGTGTCATTTCTGTCTAAATGTCAAAATCTAGTGTTCAAATCAAGCAACAAAAAAAAAAAAACTGATTAACATCATGGCCCCTCCACAAACACATAGTTTGGCAGTTGCCAAACTGTGTTTGTCAAAACAACTGACTCAAGTTATCCATTTCGCAGATTTGAAATGTCTGTAACACAAGTGTAATAGGTGTTACTGTAAGTAAATGGAGCAAAGAATTCAGTATTAAAGGTGTCATACAAACTTTTCCTCAAATTCGACTAAAGCTAAGAAACTGGTCAGGCGACACAATGGTGGCGTGTGAATGTAAATATATGATTTACTGAAGCAAAACAGCAGAATCTGCAGAGTGTGTGAAGCATCTGCAACCAAAGTGTCAAATGTCTGACCACACTGCTTTATAACGATGAATAGATAAATACAGTATAGTATAGCAGTATATATATAGTAATCAAGCAACATTACAGACCTCGTCTTAAAATTACGAGTCTAAAGCATAAATATAACCAGAAGGCAATTTGCATTTGTTTGTGTTTTAGGAGTTAGTATAAAACCCCATAGCCCAAAATAGCCAGAAATATTTAAATGCCTTGTTTAGTCTGAATAACTATGATCTAAAATCATAGGATTATTCCGTGTATTCACATACTGTATGAAAAAAGGAAAGGAACAGTTTATCACAAGGTAAAAATATGATCAGTTTACAAAGATATAAAACAGAGAGAAGCAGCAAATCCCCACAGTGGAGAAACTGGAACGAATAAATGTTTTGCATTTCTCCTTGAAAATGACAGAATTACTTCTGTCAATTGATTAATCAACTACTTGACTCAGCTTCCATTCCCATCACCATTAACACCACCTTCTGAGGACACCGGGTCAATGTGGGATTAAACTCAACTTAAATCCTGAACTGTTGGGAACAGGCGGAATTTACAGAGCAACAACCTCTAGACCTTCGTGAGCACCTTAAAGCCCCTACACAGTCTCGGTCCACCCACACTGGTGTTTTCACCTAATCTACCTGATTAGAGCTTTTCTCAGGACTGTGTGGGCCTGCACAAACTGTGCATGACTGACATGTCCATGACTTCCTTGTTAGCTTTTATTGTATCTGTTAGGGCCGGAAAAAATGAACGCCTTTATCATCCTAATTGGTACGTGAGGTTTGGTGACCTCGAATATTTCCCAGCATATGTCAGCCCTGCATCAACCCCGAGTGGAGGTCTAATCAGACGGTCTATCTGAAAACACACTGTGGGGGTGTGTGGGGCCTTTAAATACACCTGGAAGCCAGGTATGCAGCATGAGCACTAATGATCCATCCTACTTGCCTGAGAGGCTCCTGGAAAAAGACAGACAGCGAAGAGAAGTACTGAGGGGGCATCATAAGTTTTACTGGCTTTTGCATGCCTTTTTTTTTTTTTTTTTTACAAACAATAAAACTTAAATTCTGACCATAGCGTGACCAGAATCCTAACCCCTGACACCACTGAGATCCAATTTGACAAACCTTGAATCTGCCTGCAAAGATAACATTCTGTTCCTTTCCCCATCTTAAAACTTTCAGGCGAATCTCATTTAAACTTTAACTTCGGAAAGAGTTCAGTGGCAAATACTGTAAAACCATTCTATTGGCTTAACATAAAAATTCAAGGGGTGATTTATTCATTGTATAACAGCTACCTTTCTACTTTAGCTGTAGTTTTATGATGCACTGGTGAATGTGACAGCGTTGGTAAACACTGATTTCTCTGGAAACCGATCACCTGAGCTTGTGTCTTTTCATTCCGGTAATTCTGCAGTGTCACAGCCGCGAAGATGATCTGTAATTTCTCAGATCACTGAACTATAGACTGATCTTATTTTTCATGAATCACAGATTACTGTCAGCTGTGATAAGACAAAGCCGCAATGATTCACACATTAAAAAAAAAAAAAAAAAATCCCTCCACTTCCTACGAGTCTATAATATCATGTACAGTAGCAGGGATGCTGCAATCAAAATTGAAGTCACGGCGATTGGAAGCACAGCGAACATAGCAGATTTTTTCTCATGCCCTGTCAAAGTACATCCTACACGACTTCAATCAGACTTTTGTTTCGCTTTTTCTGTTTCCCTGATAAGTGAATAATTCCCAGGTATGATTCCGGCAGGATTATTTCATGTGTTGTCGATTGCATGCACAGCATTTTTTGGAATCACATGACACTGTGATAGTCAAGGAGTGATCTCTCATGATAAAAAAAAATATCTCAAAACAGGAAATGCTACATGGGAAACAAGTGGTATTTGCTACTTGTTTTGGAGGGAAAAAAGTACAATACTTAATGGCTTAAGGTGGGTATTTTTTTGCAGCGTAGCGGTTATGACTGTATTGATTTTGTTTTACACAATGACGTTCACTTTATCTGGTTTCATATTTATCCCATCATATGCTGTTACTTACTGTTTTTGCCAACACAACTGACTCAAGTTATCAATTTAGCAGTCCAAACTGGAACCAAAGGACACGTTTGCTGCGATGATACAGTGAAATGCGATAAATACACCTGAGACTCCATTTTCACCTCCAGTCCATCTTCAGAGGAGTGTAGTGTCAAAATCGCAGACCCTCATCTGTTACAGCTGATTTTGCATGATCTGCATGTCTTTTATAATAATAACAATAATAATAATAAAGAAATCCAAAACATAGAAATATAAAACAAGCTAAAATAATTTAAACAGTTATAACAAATACCATCAATTTAAAGTGAGTCCTGAGTTTGCGGCCTGAGATCATCTTTTGTCACCTTTGTTGTCTTTTCTTAACTCCTGTTAAGGGTTACCCTGAATTTCAGTTTGATGTACGAGGTCTACGCAGGTTTCTGCACTACACGTCACCTTCTGCATGCCTTGCAGAGCCTGCTGCAGGAAGCCGAGCCGCTGCGAGTGTGCGCTGTCGTCCTCCTCGCTCCCGATTGGTTGCCTCTTGCCCTGTCCCTGTTTGAGCAGCTCCACCTCGTTCCTGTAGGCGTCCAGCTGGCAGCGCAGCGAGTCGTTCTCCTCCTTCAAGGCTTCTGCTTGGGACACACCTAGAGATTCACACACAGTTGACGCATCATTAGACTGCCCGAGAGAGAAGCTCTCTCTGTATGTCTCCTGTTCAGATATAGAGGCCAAAAAAAATTCAGCTGTTTTAAGGAAAGCCACTTAAGGTGTGGGAAACTGAACCTAGAAAGTACCAGTTCTCGTCATATGTAATATTTTATATTCATAAATGCTAGTAATCTGTCACATTTGAGATTCAATTTCACAAATAGGTGAAATTTTCAATAATTGTACACTGGTGAATACCAAATTATACAGACATGTCCACAGGCTTTACACTTTAACTCAATTTATCATCAGTCTTTCTTTTTCTTCTTTTACCTCACACAGAAGATTTAGAAATACCATGACATATTTCACAATGCTGCCAAAAAAATTACTTTTATCTAAATTACGGAAAAAGTGTAGAGAAACACCCAAGAGACTTTTAGACAAAGAATCATTCTCCCCCTTTTACATTTTCTGAACCAAATGCAGAGTATGAGAGCCTTAAAGAAATTATGTTCCCATGCAGCCACTGAAATGCGATCCCTCTCGAAAAATGGCTTTTTATCTCTAAATAGGCTTTTGACTTCAATAGGATTCTTCTTTTTCCTGTTCTTTTTTTACTTTTAACTTTTCTAAAGAAATTTAATTCACACTGACCTCAGTTCAAATGAAAGCAGAACAAAGCCAATTTATTGATTTTGATCTGAAATCCACTGCTAATATATTTAAAAATGCCCCAAATCTGATTTTTCAATACACTCACAAACAGAGGCTTGAAAGTCTAAAACGGTGGCAAACAATATCCTACGACAGGCAAAGGTTTGGCCCATGGAACGTGTACAGGATATGTGATACATTTTTTGGGATAAGATGGTCAAGGATTAGAAATTAGAAGAATTTACCCTCAATAATTTTCAAACAGCACATTACACCCATTTGACTACCTGTTAATAGTCATGTCTGCGTCACTTAATCTCTTAATTTTAAGATGCATGCTGGATTAGTGACTTTACCCACTTAACTGAAGTTAAATTAACAATTTTATCTGAACCACAGTGTTAAACCACTCTTTATGAAGCCTCGGACCCCTCGGGAGTAAACAGACAGACCATCATGCCTCTGTGTCCTTGTGAACAGGCTTGGATGTTCTAAAGATTTTGTCTGAAGCCACAGCTGAAATCAAAATGACTACCTTGGCTAAAGCTTTCAATTTGCTGCTTGAATCAAATCAGTTGTGTTGTGATCACAGACCGTTACTCCCTCAGTTCATTTAAAGCCTTAACAGCGCCCAGCCATCAACCTGTGGCCCCCTGCCTCCAGGAAATTACAATCATATACACCTAATTTGCAACAGCAAAGCCATTTTGAGGGATGCACTAATGTGGATTGGATTACGTTTTCTAGTTACAGAGGAAACGTTATCAGTAACATATTTGGCTCATGTTGACACTGAACATATCAGTAAAATGTTCTACGACAACAGATTCCATTAATTTTCGGCCAAAATATCTGATCTTGCAACATAATATTTGTATATGGTGAGTAAGACATTTGTCATGGTTATATTTCAGCATTCACAGCATTTGGCTGACTCTGACTCCAGAGTCCAGCGTTTCGCAGACTCGCCATCCACCCCCACACCTCCCTACAAGCCCGTTGCGGTAAATACTGCACACGTAGCGCTTAGTTCGCTCAAAAAAAAAAACCTTGCCTCTGAACATAAGCGAGGCTGAGATTGTTTTTTGAGGAAACAAGGTTTCCCTCCTTTATACCATTTAAAGCAGCAGTAACCTTCCGAAACTCCTTTTCTTGTTATCACTCCCACCGCTTTTACACTTCAAACACATTTGAGCAATTGAATGTTCTTTTTCTTGTGTCTCTTTGCTTGTATTTTCTGCTTTCACACAACCCTTAAATCAGCAGTGCACTTTTGGGTTTTTTCCGGGGGTGCGAATCGAAATCAGTCAAGATGCACAGTTTGTATTCATTAATGAACCCCAATTTGCTTTATTTGGCAGGCAATTTAGACTAGAACAAAAGAATTAGAAAAAGCCTTTCATTCTATGCAGAGCTGCAATAAAGTAAACTATAGAATATACTGCAAACAATATAGCTGATTCCTTCAGACGGCGTAGAGAGGGATGCAATAACATCATTCACGTTTTCTATTCCGTCACTCAAATAGGAAAGACACCCACTAATACGATGTCTAATGTTTCATCCAGAATGGGGCCAAGTGACAATCATACTGAAGACTGTATGGAAGATGATGATGAAATGATGATAGAGGTGGTAACAGTATCTTAAATTGTGTTTAATTTCACCGCTACAATTAACATGTGAATCACATTAAGATCTCACAGCAGTGTCTGTTCAAACGCACATTTGAACTATACTCTCATAATACCAAAGATAGGCTTTTGTGTGTTGAGCAGTACTTTGAAACATGATTATATTACAGACTCATGGAAATATAAAGATGGATATGTGGACCCCAGCTTGTGTGCACTCATACGTTTGTGTGTGTGTGTGTGTGTGTGTGTATATGTATGTGTGGGGTGTAGATAGTATTGATTATCAAGTCTTATGAACCCGCTGCCCAGGGAAAGCCGACAATTTGGCCAGATTCTGTCCAATTTCCCCTGTATTTGCCCTGAATTTCCCCAGGGAGGGGTATCATCAACAGTAACAAACACCTGTACCTACCTGTATCCACGCACACAAACACACACACACGCACACACACGCACCCATCCGCACACACACATACATGCGAGGAGAAGATCCGTTTATTCTCCCATGAATCTGTGTGCTGTGACAGAAAACCCTTGGCCACAACTTGAGACTTCTGTGTACATTCTGTTCTTCATACCCAGCGGAATAACGTATCAAATTTATCAAATTCCACAAAGTACACCCCATATTTTTTATCAGAGCAGCAATACTTATTATCTGTTCAGTTTTACTGTTTTTTTTTTTCTTTTTTTGGTTGCATATCAGAATTATCAGTACAGAAATTCACTTTGGTAATAATAACAAAGCCCCTCCCGAGATGAAGCCTTAAGGGCATGTTTTTCTCAAAAGATTAGCTGTATTTTTTACTGCTTTGTTCTGTTTCCTGGCTGTGTTACCTGTTTCTAAAATCAGATTATAGGTTCTTTTCAAAGGTAACACAGACTCATATGTGGTTTAGGATTCAATGATTTCTTTGTGCTGTCCAGGGGATCCTTTGTGACAAACAGTTGTAATGCAATTTCTGGGGGGGGACCAATTTGACTGACCATAATTTGTCTGTAACTACTGTACTTAATGATTTCTTATGTTCTCCTCCCGAGAGGCGAATCAAGCACTGTAATTACACCTCCACCCTCTATTACCATTACACCATTTCTGACCAAAGGAACACTTGATTTTAGATCTATCCAACTATAAACCCTGAAATGCAGCTGAGGCAGACTAAATGTGTGGCTAATGCGTCAGTAGCCAAAAGTCTCTGTGTTGAACAGAGTTTATTAAAAGCTAAAGCCCTTTCCAAACTAATTAAAATATACCGACTGAAACTTGTGTTTTCAGTATATAGCTCTTCAACACATTAAAAACATGCTAATTAAAACTGCTGGACTTTTGAGTGTGGTGTCGATGGCCACTACTGTCACGCAATTCAGTGCACAATCAAATAAATGATGGTGCTACCGACAATAAAAAGTGGGAAAAAAAACGTAGGCAGTGTTGCGAGGACTATAATCGCAGCTCAGCTTGTTATTTGTGAGGTTTTTCAAATAATAACACTGGGAGTAGTGTCCCACGGCGGTAGGATGATTGATGTCTACAAGTGCATTGTTAGTAGCTTGTTAACACAAAATCTTGTCTCACTCAAAAAATAAACACTGAAAGAGGTATTATTGTTGCCACTTTGGTATAAAAGTTATAAAATGGCTTTATTTAAAAGTCTTCTCTAGGTTGTACGGAATATACACACCTTTTCACTAGCCGTTACCACAATACTCCTTGTGCAGCAGACGTACAGTACAGTACAGTATCACGGTGTGAGTGTAAGCTCAGACATCTTTACCTGTGTCCTCAGGGTCTTTGCTGTTGGTGGCGGAGGAGTCCTCCGTGTCATCATCAGACATTTCCATCTCCTCCTCTCCCCTGATGCCCATCAGCTGCTCATTGTGCATGTTTCTAATCTCCTGAGAAACACAAGACAGACACCAGTTGAGGGTCTACGCTGTGGACTTCGTGTATACCGACGCTGCTGCTCACGCAGAAAAATTGCTCGATCTTTTTTTCACCCCTAAACATGTGCAAACCAAGTCCTGCAAACACACACACGCACGCACACACACAGATGGCCATCTGTCTGGTGTCTTTGAGATTTCAGCTTAAGGTTACCTGGGGCCAGACATGCAGACCTGTGATCTTTAAATATACACACACATTTGGACCGGGTGGAGTGAATGAGACCGTCTCACACGCACACAAGTAGCAAGAGGGCGACGTTTCACCTGCAAAGTTGAGCTACCAAGGCGCGAAAAATACGGACACCTGCAGGGATTGTTTGGTTTGATCATGAGCACTAAGAACAGCAACTGCTGTTTGAGATGCAAAGTTGTTTTTATATCTCTTTTCCAGAGATGCCACCAGCCAAGTGTGTACACTGTTTGTATTTTGAGATTATTATGATGTATATTATTAGGACAAAAACCTCATCATAGAACGAGGGCTGCATGATTTTTGGGAAGTTTATTATTAAAAAATTTTAGGTATATACTTCAAGCCCCCCTTATTTAGCGTTTATATTCAAACTTTAAAAATGTTTAGGAACGCTCTATAATGTGGTTGTATGCATATTATTACAAGTTTGTTTTATTATGTGTTTATACATCAGCCTCCACCTATGGGTGCCTATAGGAGGAGTTATAGCTGTTGACACATACATTAATAAACACTTGTATCTGTACCTTGTATTGAATGTTTACATATATATAAATGGTAGAAAGGGGGACTTCAAGTAAAGCGATGCCAAGTAGTCTTAAGGTCTTGGTAAAGATAATCTACATATGGAGGTTTACATTTTTGTAACTCACTTACTAATGTATTTTTACTTCCTTATTCATATTTTTTTTAGCTTTATTTTATTCATTACTTCTATATTGTGTCTCTTGTTTCTTTTATTGCGAGGCAGTTTGTGATGTCTGATCTGGAACGGTATAGCACTTTGTAAATACATTTGAGTTACTTTCACTTACTTACACTGTGGAGAATGATTTTATGGTGACACATTGGTGAAATGATATATCCATCTTCACTAATAATGCTCCTAATTGGATCAGTGGCACTCACTAATCTCCCAGACCCAGGTACAACTATTTGTGTGATCCAAATTCTATGTTCTTCTTAACCTTTTGAGAGGCAAAATAGAAAGCTACAGCTACAGGCAGTTCTCACTGCCTGTGCCTAAGACATTGTGAAATGTGGTAAACTGACCTTCTTTGGCACTTTGAAGAGGATAAAATCCTTTTAAAAAATCTGAAAATACTCCAACCTTCACTCTGGGCCCTGTTAGTCTGGTACAGTTTGACCTGCAGAGAGATCATCTTAACCTGTCAACCTCTTACCTGCTACCTTACACACACACACACACACACACACACACACACACACACACACACACACACACACACACACACACACACACACACACACACACACACACACACACACACACACACACACACACACACACACACACACAAAAAAAAACACATAAAGGAGCCCTAATATCGAATTGGAAGGCACAAGGCCTTTCTTCTCTGTTTAATGCAGTGTGAAAGTATATGACAGATAAAAGACAGTGGGATTAAAACAGGCTATTGAGCATGTTAAAAGACTAAAGATCAAAGAGCACCGTAATCCATCATGAATCCAACATCTTGCTGTTAACTTGGAGAACACCCTCAAATGCCATCGTAGATTGTTTCAAGTAGTCGTCGTGAATAAAACATTAAAAAAAACACAACCTTATTTCTGTTTGTTACATACGTGACTTAGCGACTTACTACTACTGAAAAATACATTATAATTCAGACATTTTCTAACCAAACAAAATAAGAATAACAACACAAAAAACCCGCGTGCAATAGCAGCAACATCTAGAGATGTGGTTACATATCTACATTTGGTTTCCTCGACCAACTACTCTTCAATTTGTTCACTTCAATTTCCTGTGCCATGTCAAAGGGGAGGAAAAATTGATGTCCCTTAAGAGACATAACAGGTTGCACCTCAGTGAGAGCAAGAAGAGACTTGACATTTTGCCTGTGCAGGTGATTTCCTCTGCAGCAGAAGCCTGTGCACGAATACAAAACTAAAACTATGGTTTTTGGCACATGAAGCCTTTCACCAAAGGTTGTTTTATACAAAATAAGATAATCCATTTGAAAGAAAAAAAAAAAAGATATACACTCTAAAAAGTGTGTGTAACATTTAGAACATTGCCAATATTTAGATTGTCAGAAAATCATACTTCTATCTATATTGGCAGGACAACATTGTCTCTGCCCTCCAAAACAGTTACAAATCACTTTTGGAGAGAAAAAAAATCTGTTTTATGATTTGTTTTTCTGATCTGTTTTATCAGTGTCCTTTTTTCGGGATTTGCTGACATGACTGATGCTGTCATTTATATATGGAAAGACAGTTTCACTTAGAAACAGCGGTAATTTTAGCCAAATGCTAATGTCAGCATGCCAACATGCTCACAAGGACGATGCTAACAGGCAGATGTGTTCGAGGTATATTGTTTACCATGTTCACCATCTTAGTTTAAAGTATTAGAATGCTAACATTATGCACTAAACACAAAGTACAGCTGAGGCTATATGGGAATTTCATTGGTCGTGAACAAAAATATTGGACAAATTAAGATTCCGACATGATGATGCCACTAGATAAAAAGTAAAAGGATCACCAGTTATTTCAATTCACCCTCTGGAGACGATGAATGTGTGAACCAATTTTCATGGCAGTTGATCCAATATTTGTTCCTTCAGTCAGGACCAAAGCGGTGGACTGAACAACAGACGAACATTGCTTGGAGGGACGGTCAGTAGGGATAGACTGAAGAGTTTCAAACTCTGATTCCCAGTACTCCTCCAGCCATGAGCTTTCACCATTACTGTTTTCCTAATGTAACACTTATAATGCATACTCTTATTTGCATTTTTTTCATCTTTGGAATGTGTCACTAAGCATCGTATAAGTGCCTTACAAAAACTTTAAATGTACCGTATTTAAATCAGTTTGTCTTATTACAGAGACAGTGATGGAAACAACACCCAGCCTGACTGGGGCACCGAGAATGATTCAGGAGCTTATTTACACTTATGTTTAACACAAGAGGATTTTGAACAGCAGCGGAAACAAACATCGGGATCTGAACATACACTCACCCTGTGAGCTACAACCTCTGATTCAAAGGCTACTGCCATTACACTAGGGAGTTAACAGCAATGTGCAGGGGCATGGTGCTCCGCCTAACCACAAATAAATATTCGTAGGTTAAAGTGTAAAGTGTGATTAATGTATCAAGACTCTAATGTGGACAGCTCCCAGCAACATTTCTGAATACTTGCATAGATCTATTTCTGGAAAGGTATTAGCATTTTCATAGTTCTGCAGGGGATAAAGCTATTCTCTTTTGATACTGTACATGAATATTCACAAAGAAAAGGGCCTCATTGACATTCAACAGAGAAAATGTTTCAGCAACATGCTTTGACAAAGCTTGATTTGCAGTGATGTGTGTTTTGTGTTTGTGGATAGACAATATTATGCGCAGGATTTGTTAGGTGCATGTGTGTAAAATATTGCTGATTTGATTGTTTATTGTTGATCAGGCATTAAGAGACTCTCTGAAGATCAAAACTTCACCACTCAGATCTACACCTAACGCTGCAATCTCTATTATAAACAACACAGATGCCATTAAACGCCAGTCTTCACCATAATTTTGTGGCATTTGTCTGACAGTAAATGATAATGAAAAAAGCAAAGCCCCGTCAGTTTCTGAAAAAAATAAATAAAATGATGAGATGGATAACCTCAATTTCCTGCCCATGCAGACAAAACATGCAAACATATATTTTACTTCATTTATCCATGTATGGCCACAAGCAAAGAATGATTAAGCAGATGAGAGCCGCAGAACATGCATAACAACCGAAAATTACTTGCTCATTACCTGAGTCCAAAACAACCTTCAAAAAGGCCAAGGCCACATTGACACCTTGCATTAACATGCTTTTTGCCTATCCATACAACATCCTCAGATACAGATGGCATGAATTTCGATTAGGGATACATCTTCCAATAGATTGGACTTCCTCCCTTAGGAATGCCTCAGGGGTCAATTTTAGGCCCCCTTTTCAGTTTTTCCTTTCTTTACCATTACAAAAAAAAAAACACTCTATAAAAAGCCATATACACAGTTTACCTTCTTTTGACTTAATTGCAAAAGGCTAAAAACATTTTAAAACACAAAAAAGTATTGGTCAAATCTTAACTGGTCTCTACTAAAACTGCATACAGCTATGTGCATTCCTTTACAGGGAGCTATAAAAAAAATGAAGTAATATTACAGTAAAATGAAAATACCAACCTCAACCTGTTTACGCCACATGTCCAGGTTCTTGCGTTGAGCTTTGGAGAAATGGTCCCATGCCTTTTGTTTGGAAGCAGCGTGGAATACAGACACAATCTGTTCAACTATGGTGAGGAAGAGATGCACAGATTTATGGAAGAGCAAGAGAAAACGAAAGAAAGAGGAAAGGAGGAGAAGAGTTAAACAATGAAGTCAGCTGCAGACAAAAGGTCTGTATCTCTATAGTATGTACAATACATATTTCAGACCTTTGTCAAATATTCATACAAAATATATGCTGCCGAAACTCATTTTGAATGCATTTCTTGAACTTAGCAGACGCAAACCTAAACCATACGTTAAAAATTCCGTCATCCACACACTTCAAATGTATTTTCCTCATCTTGTTTGGATCAGTTTGGGTGCGTGTCCTTTCAGTTTCATTATTATAAGATTTCTCACCAAAAAGCCTTCTTGACAGTTGCTGTCAGACATAAACTGTGTGTGGGATTCTTTTATTAATTCAAAATTTAATGGCAGCATAAAAATTTAAATAAGAGTGAGACATTCATGCAAAGGAGAGAGCAACAACAAGCATGTTTCACTGTGGTTTGGTTCTAGGCTTCTTCCGCGTTCCACCTACTGACATAAAGATTTGCAATTCTTGTCACCTACTAGTCTGCTCCCACCAATAATCAATACTCTGTCCAACAGATTTCTATACAGCACTTATTATCTTAAAAGGATTCAATTAATGGAGACACATGATTGGTTGTTTTCTCATGAAATTGGTTCTAATAGTAGGGCCCACGAGAAAATGAGACAAAAGCTAAAAATGGCTGCTGTCCTCTTGAAATTATTTTACAGAGAATGATTCAGATAATACACCATAGTCTGGGATTTAGTTGTTTTAAATGCGTAGCATGATCAATGAAAAAAAATCTTTATCATATATATTTTTAAATATTATGTACTGTAACCCAATGGGACCTTTGTAAAGACCATACTTGACATTTTGCATTAGTGAGTCCAAATTTTCAGGAGATTCAGGGTATTCTCTATGGTGTGAAGAGAGACCGCTTTTTGGTATAAAATTGGAAATAGGATGTTGTTCTTCCATTGTGTGTTGTATTAAAGCTTACAAAGTTTTTGGCACTGGCAGATGGTAGGTTGAATCAAAAACAGATTAAAAAACAAAAACAAACACACCTCAATCATGTTTTTATTTTTTTCCCTGAGGGAAAGGAGAAAAACTTTAATCAGAGAAGCAACATTCACCATATGACACTGAATACCATGGTTCATAAGAAATCTGCTTCTAATTTTGAGAGACACTTGAGATATCACAAATATAGTAATGTTCAAAATGGTTAACAACCAAAAGTTAAGTTATATTGAGAGTTGGGTGCTTTGCATGTGGAGTCTCAATCATCTCTTTATGTGCTCACAGAGCTAAGTGTACATTTGGGTGTGTGTGATGGGTATTCTTTGTCATATACAATAAAGCAACAAACAGCCCACATCAACTGTTATTTAGTGAAATGCACTTTTGTCAGATTAGGTTCATCATAATGTGGCTTAAAGAAGAGAGACAGGAGAACACACAGGAGACAAATGCAACTTAGATGAGACAGTCAAATCATATTATAGAATATGAGGGTAGAGATTTTTAGACAGGAATATATCTTACTTAATTAAATATTTAGACATGTTTAAATATTTATTTATTTTTCCATGTCTGATGCCTAATTATTTAATGGAATTTACATGATGGAAATGTGGTAGACCTAAGCAAATTAAAATAAATGCAATATGTACATATGGTCTGCTCCTTTCTTGTTACTTCAGTTACTTCAATTATTTAATAGCTCTATCATGCATATAATACTCAGATCTGTTCATTTACACTGTGTTTTCAGCACAAATGTCCTTCTTAAGAAACCCTACCAACAAAGCAGCGAGAACAGTTTCTTTTTGTAGATATGCAACTATTTGGCAGCTGACTAATTTTGAGTCATTATGTTATCAGTGTTTAATCCACTCACCTGTTACAAATGCCAATACACATTTCTGTGATGGCTGTCCAAGCCAGCAGGCATTAATTTACCATCATAAATACTTCAGCATTTATATGATGCCAAGATGAACTTCTTTATTTATTTTTGCTGACTGGCTGCCTTCTTCCCCTCTCTAAAGTGACCATCAGGGTGACTTGGAGGCTGAAGACAGTGAACTCAGCATTTCATCTGAATAGATTCCCTCTATCACTCTATGCAGTAACATAATAAAAACAACAAGCTGGCCGTGGAGAACGATGTATCTTGTCACCACTACATACTGCATCTTTTCTACTATTGACGTGTTCAGGGTTAAGACTGCATCAGCTCTGGGGTATATCATGGTGTATTGATATTGCCATTTCCCCACAAGGTGTCTGTGTTTATGTTATTTTTGTATATAGAGGCTCATATATTGGACAGTACAGCTCAGCCTTGGAAAAATATATGTCTGTAAGTGTGTGCGTCCATTAGGTGTCGGTATTGATAATACATTATTTCTCAGAGTACTTCAGTTTTACTGAAGTTTTAGTTGCAATCTACTGCTTTATCTTTATAATCCCTGGCGTTCGCACTTGCACCCTTAGATGCAGTGGTGTAACATAACGAAAAAACAAGTTCAAAAAGAAGTTTGTACTATTTAGCATTAATGTGCAAACATAATTAAAATATCAACATGTGTGTTTCTATGCAAACACATGAGGTATATGTTGGGGCTCTATCTATATGGTATACAGTAAGTGTCCATTCATTTGTTATTGTTTTGACAAAGGATTTTACTTACTCTGCACTGCTGTGAGGCTCAATCAATTATATCCCCCACAAATACATTGAAAATAAGAGAGTCCAGCATTGGCATTGGTAGAATCTGCAGTAAGGCCACTGTATGTCCAGTATTAACTTTATATATTTTATGTATTTTTACAGTAGGAGGATGTCTGTGACTTTACTGCACAGGCTAAAAATTGATTGGAGGACATTCCTAAGCTAATAGAAGCAATATAAACCAATGTTTAATGTTTAAAATACTTTAATTCAAGAAATCTTATGATGTTTTTATGTCCAAGGAGAGATCAATCAGTTGGTGAGTAGAAATCAAAATCGCACATTTTTCACGGTGTACAAAGCCTGGAACTAATCCACAGCAAATTAATTAGTAAGTATGGTAAGAGATCACAAGGAGGATTTGCTCAGGAAAATTGTCCATTTTATAAATTAGAACTGACAAAACTACTTTAGTAAGACACTCAGTCAGTTGTAAGAGGCCAGAAAACATTCTGTCAGCTGCAGGAGACATCAATTAAAAATTTAAGTTGGCCAAAACATTGGCAGAAAAGAAAACAAAAATCCAGCTGCAACAAACTGGACAAATTGCAGATTCTTCAAGCATTTATACTTGTCCAGGGCCAAAAGGTACAGTACAGGCCAAACCCAGGACAGAGCACTTTCTCCTCTAATGTAGAGAGGTGGCAGGAAAACTCAGACAGCAGAGGAAGATGATGCTTTATCAGGGCTTTTCCCTCCTCCTCTCTAGAAGCACTGAGAGGTGAAATTATCTCTCTGGTGAGATTGAAGCACCCAGGAGATCTCCCCTATGTTGTTGGTGGAAGGCAGTCGTGCTTAGCAAGACACGTCAGAAACTAGCTGTGGTTAGGGCCAAGACAAAGCCTGTGGTAGTAGCAGCACTCCTGGTCAGGTTTTTTTTTTCCCTGATAAAAGCATAAACAAACAATTAAGTCTGGTATTCCCCGACCAGTTAGCAGAACCCGGTGTTAAATGGGCAGTCGGCACTTCATGAAACCGAAGAATGCTTCAGTGGCAGTGGTAGGTCTGGGAGAGCTGAATAGTGGTGCCAATATACAGAACTGCTTTACTGGTTCATGCCGGCTTGTTGTTATATTGGGGAAGAAATGCTTTCAATGAATCCTGAAATGGTGGAAATCCAACTTGGCACACCTGTCAAGACTGTTCATCCGATGTACGTATGTTTCCATTACATACAGTACATTTCGAGAAGAGCGAGCAACACTTGCGGAATATGAAGGTTTACAGCGCATTACACATTAGTATATAACCCCAGATGTCCACTGGATGTGGCTCCGTAGCAGATCAGATGTCTACTGGAAGCTCTACTGAAACAGGGTGTCTTCAAACAGTCAGTCTGATTTAGGTGCGAGTATGCTCGAGACAGACTACATCTGAAAGCAGAAGTCTTTTTAGATGTTCTGAATGGCTTTACTGGAAGGCAGGGTGAAAATCCAGCTGTCATAGTGAGTGAGGAGTCATGATAATAAGATAAATATGGATATACACAACCAACAGAGCACTCTTTTAGACAGTCTCTTCTCAAATGTATTCATAGTGCTGCACTTGGTTCTACACACGGAAAGTGACCGGAGAAGTGGGAAATGGGTGTGCTTTTCGGATTGTCCATCTTAGGAAGTTACAGAAATGTTTGTGTACATTTCCTGAGCAACGTATATTAGCAGAAGGAAGACTGTAGCATTTCTTCTCCTGTTTCACAGATCATAGGGAAAAAAGTGACATTCACAAAAAAAAAAAGCCAGTTTTCCTATGCACATAGAGAAAAAGTCAGTAACAAATGGAATGCATGATTCTATATTAATTTATAATGAGTATCAATAAATATGTGCATTAAAGTATACATATACAGTCAAAAGTGAATTACATGCTTCAGAAATGCAAAGTACTGCGACTGCTACTTTGGTAAAACTACAGCAGGCACATGAAGACAATGGAGTCGAGAAAAGGGTTGAGCAAGAGCCTCTGTTCACATGTCCGGTGGACAATGGCACACCATCTAGAATGCGAACAATCTCCAGGGGTTTCTAATAAAGGTAATTCTATTCAAGGTGACAGAAGGGTGAACACCTATAATAATGTGTCTTTGGATGGCAGTCTGGAGCTCTGACAAAAGCATATCCTGGTAAATATGGATGTGTCTTTTGCTCACAGGTGTGGTGTGTAAAACCGCCTCATGGGAGACCAGTCTCAGTGTTGACATTTGCATGGGTGGAACTACGGTGGGTGGAAGACAAACTCATGAATAGAAATAAGTGTTTATATGGATTATTGTGCTGGATGTGGATGGCCTTTAATGAGAGAGGAAGACAGGGAGACCGGAGTGAGTGAGGGTGACTGACGGAGACAAATAGAGACATACAATGAGAGACAGGCAAAGAAAGAGAAGGTCCAAGGAGGCTGCAACTCACTTCAATCGGCCCTTTTGAAACCAATACAACATGCGTAGGTATCAATTCGAGGAAGCTTATAAATATGCATTGAACAGAGCAGCACATTGACAACCTGATCTCAAATGGCCAATTTTTGCTCATACGTCTGCCTTTGTCTCGTAATTTTACTGTGTTGTAATGTAATTGTTGTCAATGTAATTATTGTGCCTTAAAACAATGTCCACCTACCTACTGACCAGGCGATTACTGCAAAAGAGAACGTGTTCTCATTTAAACCACAGAGTTAAAATATACAGTATAAAATATATGCAGTTGAATGAATGAATGACTAACCAAGGAATAAACTGAATGAATGCTGCTTAGTTACTTTAGTACCATGTTTCTACTACAAGAATCTGTTCAACTGATTAATAAAAAAACTGCAACAGCAGCTATTACAGTAACAACAGTAAGTGATGTAGAGCAATAGATTAATGTTAGTTCTTTTAATTGAACCAGGAATTTGATGACTCATGTGACAGCAGCGAGCTCATATCTCCACTAATGCCATGTAAACATGAGCCTGTTAATCAGACTGAACTGCCGTTTTACTCAATCCGCTTGACAGTGTGTTCATGTTAGCTGCTTTCTCGCTGGGCGGAGAGGTTATTTTGTTCTTTTGCCCTAACCACTTTGTAGCAAGTGATGCATCCGACCTGCCGGCGTCGCTTTCAAATTTCTCACACTGATCGAAGAAATATGCACATTCAAGAGCTCTTTAGGTCGACTAAGAGCAACTTGTACAGCTGCATCAAAACTCGTCTGCCCTTGTTGCCATTTTTCTGTTGCCATTTTTCGCGTTAGCTAAATAGCTAGTTGGCAATATAGGAAGATGATTCTTTATCTAATTCATCTTTTTCTTAATCCTGCCCTGTAGGGGATAAAGCTGTCAACGGGCACAACACCACACTGATTTCAATCGTTGAACAAATGAAATGTGGACAGTGATGCAGAAGGCAAGAAACAGGATATGTAGTCACTATCCTAAACAAGTTTCTGTTAAATTAATCACTACATGTTATTTCTGTTTGTAATGGTCATAAGCAGGCAGTACCTTTGTTATGTCTCAAGCTAGCAGCACTAGAAGTAGTACTGCAGCATTGCACAAGTCTTTCTTGTGTGGTTGAAGTAGAACATTTAAGGATAGAATCGGCCTCAAGTTAACTTTTGTCTTACAGCAAGATTTTAAAAAGTTGCTCCAGGAACATCTGTGTCTTGCAACAAATCTTATTATTTTTATGATTAATGTAAAGTGTTGTTTGCTTTCTGTGTGTGTGTGTGTGTGAGAGAGAGAGAGACATAAAGGTAGACAGGGGGGAGAGAGAAAGCCCTTGTGTGTGTTGGTAAGCGTTTGTGTGAAATGTGTGGGTTAGAGCGTATTTATGTCATGGTATTTTCTCACTGGATATTTGAGCATTTGATATGCCATGTATAGAGCGGTGACCTGTGATAAAACAGCAGATTGCAGCGTGTCAAGGGAATTACTGCAGCGCGGCGTGGTCGATTGCACCTGCTACCCAAGTATAGCACTAACTGAATGGTAAATTCTGTAGGATTGAGCGCTATTCTCCAGGGGCTGTGACATTGGATAAATTGTTTGTGTATGTATGTGTGACCGAAAGAGACACAGTCTGAGAACCCAAATGCTCCTTAACCTGTAAATACACTGGTAATATCCTGTTTCCATGACTGATGGCAAGAGCCCTGAGCCAATTTTCCATTTTAAGACACATTTTGCCAACTCAGGGCCTGAGATTTTGGTCAAGCCTTCATCAAGGGTCAAATGGGAACAAAAGGAGCAAAATTTCTGGATCCAAACAGTTACGGTGTCCGCAGATAAAGTAGGATTAAACGCTACTGAAAATCACATAGGAAATACAGTATAATATACCTCCCTTTTATAATGGATTTCTAAATATATTTATTTCATGTTTCCTGACTTATAGTTTGGCATACATGGTGTTCAAAGCTTTCATGACACTTGTTTGTCACAAGTTTCCCCTTTTACATACACACGCACTGTGGAGCTAGGCACAACAGCTGAATTAGTTGAAAGCAAAGACTCTTATTTTGTCCCCACATGACTCAACCTGCTAAAATGAAATTTCAAATTCTTGTTGTGACGTATGTCAACAGTGATTCCAGTGAGTAGTGTTATGGTGCAACAGTTACACAATCATTGCATCTCCTGTTGTGGGACAGATATATGTTTTGTGTTTTGATTAGCTTGAATTAAAAGTATTACCTGTTTTTAAATAAAAATTAGTAATAACATTACGATGCTAACCTGGCAAGCGCCATTCCGAAACTACGTACACATGCACTGCGTGACTGAGCAGACGGGACTTACATTGAGCCAGCGTGGCAGCCATCGTTGTCTCGAACTTGTCTTTGGCCTCTTCCATCTCCTTCTCGTGCTGACTCTTCTCGCCCATCAGCCGGCGGATGTGGCTGTTGGAGGACTGGATCATGGAGTAGAAGTTGTTGGCGTTCCTGCGGTTGACCTCACCTCGTTCCAGCCAGGTCAGGAGCACCCGCACTGCTTCAGGAAACTTAGTGTCATCTAGGGAAACAGGGAGGAATAGAGGTGGAGAGAAGAAGAGTCAGGGTCAATATGACCATGGCAAGATTAAAAAAATCCCCTCAGTATATTTATGAAGTATTGTGAAGGAGAAAGGTGTTTACATAAGAAAGTACCAGAAAAGGGTTGCCTTTAGAAACTCTCAAACATTTCACCAAGATAGGAGGAAAGCAGAAATTAAAAAGAGAGGAAAGGAGACAGAGAAACGAGGCCAAAATCAATACCACAGGAGTACAATAACAGAACAGCCTCTGCCAACTTTAGTTGGCAGAAGGGACGCAAGGAACGAGTTGGGGTCACCGGGAGCAAAGGAAAAGCTGGCTCTGCAAATTTACTCATTATTTGATGATCTGGGACACGCAGGAGGCAACAACCCAAATGAGGAGTGATTCACAAAAACAAGGCAAGACGAAATAAAAAAACATTTAAGCTTTTAACTAACGCCAAGCTCTATATTTATATAAAGCTGAGATTTAATGTAATTAATGTTTGTGCCTTATTTTATGGTCGGTACACGCTGGCTTAGCAACATCTATTCAGATTGTTTGCTCGGTTGTCTGCAGGTCATGAGCACAAGTGTTGGGAAGAGAGAATGAGGACATGAAGATGAGATGAAAATAACTTCGAGAAGTTACCGACGTCGTAGGAGGAAAAGAAGAGAATGGAATAAATAAATGACTGAGGATAAAAAATGATAATATCTATACGCTGAACATAAGAGAGCAGGACAGGTAACGGAACGGTTTTGGGTAGAATCAATGAGCTCTCGTCTTTCCGATAAATAACTGTGGTAAACAACCTTCGCCAAATGTCTATAGAAAAGTTGAGCGCCGTGTTGTATAGCTGCTGTTTACAAAGTGCAGGTTGTTTAGCTGTACTCCTGCTTTGTCTGGTGAATAATCAGATGATGTCAAGAGACTTTATTGATTTCTATTGTTGTTATTCCGCTGTGGTTGGCCTGTCCTCTGCTGCATTGCTGTGCTGCTTACAAGTCAGAGGAGCATTGGAGGGAATACGCTCCCACACACAGATGTCAGTACACAACACACTCTGCCAGACCTCCACACCTCACACACACACACACACACACACACACACACACACACACACACACACACACACACACACACACACACACACACACACACACACACACACACACACACACACACACACACACACACACAGAGTGGTGCAAATGCATCATGTTCACACACATAAACATCACTTAGCATCGTTACAGATTGAGCAACTGGGGAGGTTTATATCTATTTCAATTTCTGTCTGTCGATCCCAACCACCCACACACTTATTCACAAAAACACACAAGTGGGGTCCATCAGATGGCTGGCATGAATGAGGATCTATCCCAGCTACAGATATTGAATGAAGGTGCTACCTCCGTGAGGTGTTTCTGTTTGTTTAGAGACAGACTCAGGTCTCATAATAAATGCCCCCAAGCAGCAGCATTATTAATAAACAATCGGGAGGAATATTATTGGTATTCGAGCACTGACAATGGCCAGAGGCCAGACAGATTCAGATTCTCATTTATTTGGTCTTTAGCTGAGACATTAGCTGACCATAAATACACAAATTCAAATATATAGAGGTATTATCTTGGTTTATCAGAAATAAATACCTGATAAATAAACTTCTTTCCTCTTTGTTTCTCTGTATTTTTTTCTTTGCATCCATAAGTTAGAGCTATTATGAGAAGGAAGAGATTGCATAGTCACTTTAAACTTGAAGCAAATTATTCAGCACATAATAATCTAGCAAGACAAAAAGATCTATTTTTCTGCAAAGTCTGTTATTGGGTAAACATAGTCAAGCCCAAGGAGCTCTGAGAACAGCTATAAGACAAAAAAAAACAGGCTGTAAGTCTGTGAAACATCTCAGTAATTAGTGAAGCATTTAAGCAAAAATATTATTTTTAAATAATATTTATATCTGTTTTTTTGTCAATTAATTTTGTTCTGTCCTGCTTTCACCTCTGTAATCAAACAGTTTCCAAAATATGTGTGAATTGAACAATCAAATAAAAGTTGGTACAATCAATGGAAAATGGGTAAAGTTTGAAGGTCTCACCTACTCAAGATGATCTATCTCATCTCAAGCAGATGAGAATGGTGGTTGTGAATTGGTCAATTAGCTGATAAATCAGCAATTTAAAGAAAAACATTAGACATCCATTGCAGAATTACAAACATTCCAGATTTAGTGCATCTCTTACGCTATTTTAGGTCAAGTGCCTTGATAGCTTTGATGTTTAGGTAAAGAGGGACGGCTAAGGACAAGAATGTCACAGGGGATCAGCCACAGATGTTTGATTGCATTAAGAATGCACAAGGCCCAACAAGATATTCTCACATTCCAGAGGCCTCTCCTACCTGCGCTCTCCTCATATAGTATGAGCTCTGAACTGTGACCAGAGCTATACTCAGCCACACAGAGCATTTTAATATTTCATAACTATAGTACAACTCCTAGTAGTCAGGAAAAATATTGAACGAGTATCAAGTCACTTTGAATCCGCGGTAGAGGCAGAAGTGTAAGAAGTGTGTTTGCTGACACAAAGAAACACTGGAAGTGAAATGTCAAGCGTGTTTAGACTACTGCCGGTGTTGATTTAGAATCAGCTTAAACATATTTTCATCACTGCATGGACTTCCATATTGAATGCTGACATGAATGGCCATATTGAATGGCAAAATTTTGATAATTGATTGTTCATTTAGCTCAAGCAACGTGAAGATGTCACCTTGGGGTCTAGGAAAGTGTGATGGGTATTTTTCACTATATTCTGACATTTTATAGACTAAGCGATTATTAGAAAATGAACCTAGAAATGAAATGATTATTAAAACAATCAGTTAGCTGTACTCCAAGTTTTTGTCCAGTTGGCCACCCTTATGGCAAACTGTATGCACAAGTACACCTGGAATGTATGATGTTTCATGTTTGTCTACCGACCTTTGATCTTGTCTCCCAGCTGGCTGCACTCGTGCTCAGAGTAGTGGACGATGGGAGGAGGGGAGGGCGGCCGGAGGCGATCCTCCTCCATCTTGCGCCGGTGCCTCTCCTCTCTGGCCAACATTCGCTGGCGACACTCCCACTCATAGAGGTCGTCTCTGGCCTGGGCAAAGTCCACGTGAAGACGACCAGTGTCTTTTTTGTCTGTGCTGGAGCCCAAACGGATACGATAACCTGAGGGGAGAAGGAGACATCTGAGAGGAGATGAGACATGTAAAGAAAAAGGTGGGGTGGTGGGGGAGGGGGGTGGACTGTAGAGACAGAAAAAAAAAAAAACAGATAAAATGGAAGATAGCTGAGACTGTTTCCATTGATTGGATGAGGGTGGAGACAGGGTGAAATATACATTTCTATCAACACCAACTGTACTCATTCAGATGTGCAGTAGATAGACAGAGATAAGCTCAGAGGGAATGAAAAGCACAGACGGGCAGCTATACAAAGATAGGAGGTCAAAAAAGAACACACACACACACACACACACACACACACACGGGTATGTGACAAGGTTAAACTGATCAACCAATTTTCCTCCAGATAGGAAGGAACAACCTGATGTACACAGCCTCTTTGTTCTCACTATGTGTCCCTTTATTGAAGCTACACTCCAGGTGTATAGACAGACACTTCGATAGACACTTGAGCTTTTTACTCTGTATGTACAACAGCGTGAGCCACCAATTACAGCAATAGCCCTGGATCACCCCACCACCTCCCACCTGACATTCAAAGCTCATTGCACTGCCTGTGTGTGGGTATGGGGTGCAATCACTCTCGTTTTGTTGATTGATTGGTCTAAATTATCTGTATGTGCAGTACAGTGTGCAGATAAAAAAACCAGGAAACAAGCTCACAAAGCCTAGGGCCAGCTGTTCTTCCAAATACATATGAACACAAACACTCATCAGAGGAAAAAGGAGATAGATTTGGATGTCAGTGCAAGCACAACAAAGACATGAGTCTGAGTTTTGGGTTTTTTCCTTGAGTCTGCTCTCCCTGATTAAGGCTCTCAGTTTGCGTCTATATTGCATAAAATGGGACCTTTTTGTGCTGAAGATGCTGTAATGTGTATCTGTGTGTGACTGTGGGTGTTCACGTGTGTGTTCTGGGAGAGGAGGTCACAGTGAATGGAAAGTAGTATTTATGAGAGAGCTACACAGGTCTGTCATGTGGCTAGTATATGGGCCTACAGTTCTGTAGGGAACAGGTAGATGGAACCCCACACAGACACACACCCTAGCACACGCACACGCACACACACATACACACACGCACACGCACATTAAATAATGCAGGGCGTATTATTGTGGTGGCTGGTGCTTTGAATGAGCCTTGTGAGGAGGGAATATATGGCCAGTGATTCACATAGAGACATTTAAGGCATCTGTCCAGTGGAAGCTGCTGGATGGAGATAAAATAAAAAAATCATAAGCTGGAGTCACATGGCTAGCAGGAAAAACCTCTTCATCTAAAAAGAGCAGCTAAAGCAGCATCCCACTGGCCGAAGGATTTTAAATTGTGAGAAAATTCCTTTGTCTGGTGGTGTGACCCTGTGAGAGAGAACTTATTGATGAAATCAGATTAAACTGTGGGCACTGTAGGTAATTCGATAATTGATTAATAGAGAAATTCTAATATTCTAATATTAACATTTGATACGTGATACAGTATGTCAACTGATATTATTCCAATAAATGGTGCACAAGGAGTTTGACCTGTTAAATCGCAGCTAATTTACTCCATTTACACAATGCAGGATTTACGCACCATGTCCAGAACAAATTAGGATTAGGACCATGAAATATATGATGTGACACAGTACAAAAAAATAAAAAAAATAAAAAGACAAAACAGCGGCTGTATAGAGTATATTCAAAGTCATATAATTACATGACTAGGCTAATGTAGCTGCCAAGTGGCATGGTCAATAATGATCATGTTTTAAGAAACAGTCTATTAATTTTGTCTTATTCTGGCTTCCTGACCTGCACGACTCTCTTGTTTCTTCAACCGTACATCGGGTGTCGTTCACCTCCAAACAATCTGCATGGAGTGCAGCAAACCTTCCATCTATCTGTCCAGCCATCTCCCTATCTATTTATCCATCTGTCAAATGGCCCCGAATGAATGCGTAAGGCTGGAGAATTGTGGTGCTGAGTGATAGATATCAGCACTTTCATTTCCATCAGAGTAAAGGTTAACAGCTCATCATTCTTACTTCCACCTGAGGTGACGGAGTGCTGGGGCACAGAAGGAGGGTCGGGTGCTCGGATGGCAGTGGACTGACAACAGAATGGGTCTCAACAGATTCAATATTGTTTAGGTGAGAGAGAAAGAAAGCTGTTATCTTCTGACCTCTGAGCCAGAATGTAAACTAATATGTACCTAAAAAATGAAGTTGGGGGTTAGTTGGAGTTTTCATTGCAAAGCAGTGACACAATTCAACAAACGATATGAGGGACAGATGGCTTATCACACATATTCTACATGAGTAACTGGGGGACAAGTGTTTACACTGATTTTAACGTGAAGACGCAATACCAGAGAGGAGGAGAGCCTTGTCCACAGTGAACTCCTCAGCAAATCTGATATGGCAGAAGTTCTTCTTGCTCTTTCTGATGGCAGCGATATCCCCACACTGTCCAAAGACCTCCATGATGAGCTGCTCAGTAGCATTTTCAGGCAGACCACCTACAAATACCGTCTTACACCCCGGAGGCCGTTCCCTCGTGGCTGGGGACGAAAGATCTTTCAAATGTAAAGGAGGAAAGAAAAGAGAAGAAAAATTATTTCAATTGACGGTACAGCTGCAGCTTCAACCTTACGCAGCAGAAGTTTATCTCCTGGAAAACCACAAGCCTGCATGGGCTTACAACACATCACAAATTCATACAAGCAAGATTCAAGAATTATATTTTCTAACCGTACTACAAAGTCACAAAATAGGAAGAAGAAACCCATCTTGCCCATCATATTTTACAAATAGATGTTTCTCACAGTACTAGAGCTCTTGTGTTCTCATGCATTGGCTGCAAGAAAGGCGTCTGGTTTTAGATGTAGAGTTTGTCAAAAAAAATCAAGCAAGCAGAAATTATCTCATGTTGCAAATTTGGAAAAACTGACACATGGAAAGCAAATCTAAACACATTGAAATTGAACAACCATTCTAATTTTTTTGAACATTTCAGGATTATACTGAGTAAATCCCCATGGATTCAATGTGTTTTTCAATTTCAGTCCAGCTGAGTGGGATGGGATTGCTTTGCATTGCTTCCCAAGAAGGCAACACTTTTTGTCTTTCTTCTGTATTTAGTATAGGATAGACAATCTGTCTTCAAAGATCTGCTATGGGTTGTGCCGTCATTTGTGTTTTGCTTTCCATTATGAAATCATCCATAATTTTTTGTCAGTTTGGCACTGTCAACGCACTCAGCAGAAAGAAAAAAGGAGCAGCAGTGAATTAATGTTAATGTCATTATGATTTTAAAAAAAGGTCAAGGGTGGGATAGTTTTCCTGTTATCTCATTGGGCCATGTCTACTCAAAGTCTGAAACATTTCAACTTAACTCATTTCTGTCTCTTCAAGGGACTACATGGAAATTTTCTTACTAAAAATCAGCATTTTCTAGTTCAACATAAACCCCAAAACAGCTGGATTTAAGAGTGAAAAGGCCAGAAAAAACATTATGAAAATATATATTTTTTAAAAAGCTTAAATATGAGGCTGAAACAGCAGAGGGCATGAGTATGAGAGCATGAGTAGGTCTCCTCTCTCAATAACTGAGTGTGTGCTTGATATATCACTGTACCAGGGCCATCAAATAAATGTGTTTGAAAATGACTCATTATAGGTATGGAAATTGGATATAAATAATATTACAGGAGAAATCAAACGAAATGGCATCTATAGTATCGACCTCTAAAAGTGTTTCTTCTTGACATCTGTAGTGTATTTATTTCCACATCTTTTCCCACCTTATAATGACATGGTCTGAGGCAAAGGAATCTGCAGTGAGAGACCAATAAAATCATACTAAAAGGTTACCCGAGAAAGATTTCTGTATGACCGTGGAAATATAGAACGATAAACGATAACATGGAGCAATAGGCTTTGATCCTTCTTATATTACAGAAATAATCGCATTATGCTATCCTTAGGATGAACATCAAAACTTTCAGTCCAGAGAGAGGTTAATCCTTTCGTGAAGTTGGTTCACAGCATGACGGGTGTTACTGACTGAACAAAGATAAATGTTGACTGATCTAATCACAGAAAGATCAGGCTTTCCATGGATGCTATGAATGGCTGGTTGAGTCTGCACAGAGGGAACTGGGAAATTGATGGACACTAAACCATATGGGTTTCAATGTTATCTAACCTAGAAACAATGGAATAAAGCTTAACTCAAGTTTGCAAAGACTTATATACATTTTTTTCCCCTGTTTGTTTATTGATTGAATGGATTGATTGCTCAGGTAAAGTTTAGGCTTTGGGGCTGAACATTTGTTGTCTTTTGTATTAACGCACTGGAATGAAATTGCTACACATTTAAGTTACGGTGCTTTGAGAAAATACCTTTTCCATTTTTAAATCAAACCCAGTTAGAGTGGCTCAAACGAACTCTTGCACATTTGTCCATTTTCTTTGGTGGGTTTGAAAGCCATTATTCACACTCGGTTCTTTTATGTTGTGAAAGCAAAAGCAGATCGACCACTGGACTTTAAGATAAGAGATGAGAGATTTTAGCATAATTTGAAATGTGAAGCTACTATTAAACTCATCTGCTGATCCTGAGAACTGTCAAAAAAGCAGTCCAGCCAGGCAATAAGCATACTGTATAAGAAGTAGATAAGAAGGATTTCCCAATATTTCCCATACATAATAACATACATACGGTGCACAAAAGAGCGTCTAGTTTCCTTTTTCTGTTCTTTTATGTGCAGTCAGTGAGGTTGTAGTGTGGATATTCTGCGTGGTCTCAAATTTCGGGCTGCCCAGCGGACGTCCACACAGGGTCTGTGCAGACTCGTGCAGACCTGGGCAGATGGTGAAATTTACATCACACAGACCCAACAGATGTGGAAAACATGACTTTGTCCTTAAGATGTCCCAAGTAATACTATGGTACAATACGCCTGCTTTTCGTCCTGGTTTTACTTGTTCGTCATTAGTCAGGACATATGAGGTCAAGTAGCAGTCTTACCTCTCAACTAATATTGCTCGCAATCGATTACATTATTTCCTCATGAGCTGTGAACACAAGAGAAGATAAATAAACACAAAAGATTCGGTGAAGAGCGGTGTTGAATTTGATTTACCTGAGTGGGCCCATGTAGTTTTAATGATGTGGAACGGCATGACACAACCGTCCAATGACTGAGTTACCTGCCAGTCTGTATGACATCATGTTAGCACCTCTTGTTTCATTTGTAATAAGTCATTGTAAACACAAAACCCACCAGAACGAATGTGCAAAAATGTATTATATTTTCCTTGGTTCAGACAAGCATAGGACAGTTTTTCTTTTCTCAGTCAAAGACGGATACTACAGCTATCAATCCAATGTTACCTGAAAATATACCAACTAAAATAACTGTTAAAGAATGTGCCAAAGTACTTAAATATAAACCATGAAAAATGGGGTTTGAAAATGTTTTAGTGTAAGGCTTACACAACAGTGGCTATCAGTTATTTTCTGGTTAAAGGTACAATATGCAAGTTCTGTACATCAAGCTAATGCTATCATGAAACTTGAAACCAAACCACTCTGCTCCTCCCTCTCCTCCCTGCTCTGTCAAGCTCCAGCCCTTCACCTACATCTTCCTTGTGAAAGCTACACCAGTTTAGGCAGGAATCGAGAGCACGGTAGAAAGGATGTATTACAAGAACTGACCAGAAAAGACCAGAATCAAAGATGGCGCCCTGTCACGTGAATGAAAACTGCTCACCTGTTGAATGGGCAAAAAAAGTTCTCTGGCCTCCGGGTTTGCTCCTGCGTTGTGTGGCCCACTGCATATGCTAATGTTTCCACCACTGGCCCCGCCCGAGCGTTCCTGCTCGCCCCATAGACTTTACATTGGGATGATGTCATGGAACTAAAACTCCCTCTTCTAGGTTCTGGGACAGTTCTAAAAATATAAAACCTCTATGGATTAAAAACTCATAATAGAGATAGTAAAAAACCCCCTTGTTTGTAGTGTGAGGCGCCCTTTCAATCACAAGTGGCCACTGGGAAAAATTGGCAGCAAGACTGAATGGTGGCGCTGTATCTAGATCTCTCAATACATCCTAGCCTGTCAGTTAGCCATAGCAACATCTTCTAGCAGCTAATTCTACCTTAGTGCAAGAGGAGTATTACTGAGGAGTAGAAGCTAATTCCCCCTTTATTAATTTACACCTGTGAGCTCCCCCCCCTGACTTTGGCCTTCTCTGATTGGTTAGAAGGGCGAGGCTCGCTCAAAAACTTTAGGAGGTAATATCTCTGCACTGCTGCCAGGCTGTTCAATGAGTCTGGGTCACAGAAGCTTTTGACAGCACGTCTCCGCGTTAAGATATAGGAGCACTTGAGGTAATGGCTTTAGAGCATATTTCAAATAAAAATTATTATTAAAAAAAGTTACATACTGTAGCTTTAAGTAAACCACAGCTGTGAAAGCAATCTGATGATGTGATGATGATTCTTATGTAAATGTTCAAATAAATTGTACCTATACAGTATGTTTTAAGCACAATACAAAAGCTGAACATAATATCCAATTCTTACAGCAGCTGTATTAAAAGTATAGTGACATTTGCTGACTGACACTCAGAAAAAAGTGGATCCGGCATATATGTCAAAAGTACTTGAAGCGGAGCTGAAGTGTACAATTCATTCATGTACTCTCTGAGCAGCTGAAATCGCTTTCCCATGGCTATAAAGCTGTGGCCTAAATCATACAACTTTCCATCAATCATCTCCTAAATGAGAAGAATGCCGTGTATTTTTCATTCAGTACTCAGAAGGTGGGACATGAAATTTTATATTATGGGCCCAAGACGAGCTCTCTTCCCATACTGTTGCTTTAATGCTGGAGAGCCTATAGCAAAGTTATGGTAAAACGCATCAAAAGGTACTTTATGGCTTTGTCCTCCTCGTGTCACAGCTTGCTCTGGCACATGGCCTAAATGCCTTTGTGCCCTGACGTGTCCAATGATGATGGCATTAAAACTGGAACATGCACATACTCACGGCTCATCTCTTTTACTACCGTTCTCTAGCTGCAATGCGCACAAACTCACACGCACACACATGCCCACACCCACACACACCCACACACACCCACACACCCACACACACACACACACACACACACACACACACACACACACACACACACACACACACACACACACACACACAGATACACACACAGATACTCCTGGACAGCACCAAGGTGATAGCTTGCCTGTCTTTTCATTGTAGACAGCTAAAACATCCTGCGGTTCATTGTACGATTCAGCATTAAATTAAGATTTCTGATAGAGTATTGTTGATTAGCGAGGGGGACAATATAAAAGGACAACAAGGTAACAATATGAAATTTGGCAAACACTCTTGCCTTATAAAGGACTGTCTTTAAAAACCAACATTTTTTTTTTCCAGTAACACAAGAGATGTGACTGCATTGCCAAATGTTTGGGTTTCAAAGGAAGATGAAATTCATCCTGGAGACTTTGTAGAAATGTAGGCACGTAGACAGGTAGGTTCTGAAGGGCATCTTTGGTCTGTTACTTGAGGGTAATTACAGACTGACAAGCCTGACATCGATGAAAAAGTAAAAAGAAAAGAAGAGCCTGAGGAAGTGATGACCATTAAAGGCACTCAAAGAGTAATTCCCCGAAGCAGTGAATGAGATGTAGGTCGTCAGCATTAAAGGGCCGGAGATGAAAATGAATTTGTGTCTGTGTGTATGGGAATTATGGACAGAAAGCAAGAGAAAAGAGCCAGAGAGACAAAGTTTGATTAAATCTAAGTTTTTCTGTGTTGAGAGAAGAAGGATAATTGTGTGTAATTGAAAACTGGTGTTACTGGCTGAGCTGTCCTTCTGGAAGTTTCTCTCATCTCCACACAGGATCTCTGGAGCTCAGCCATAGTAACAATCAGGTTCTTGGTCACCCGTCTTACCATGGCCCTTCTCCAATGATTGCTCAGGCCAGCTCTAGGAAGGGTTCTGGTCGTTCCAAGTTTCTTCCACTGAAGCATTATGGAGGCCACTGTGCTCTGGGGAACCTTCAGTGTAGTAGAAATGTTTTTGTAGCCTTCCCCAGATCTGTGTCTCAACATAATCCTGTCTCGGAGCTCTCCAGGCTGTTCCTTCAACCTCATGGCGTGGTTTTTACTCTGATACGTATTGTCAGCTGTGAGACCTTATATGAACAGGTGTGTGCCTTTCCAAGTCCTGTCCAATCAATTGAATTTACCACAGGTGGACTCGTATTGAAGTGTAGAAACATCTCAAAGATGATCAAGGGAAATGAGAGATACCTCAGCTAAATGTCATAGTAAAGGGTCTGAATACTTATGTTAGTTTGATACTTCAGTTTTTCCTTTTTAATAAATTTACAAAGAATTCTAAATTCTGTTTTCGCTTTGTCACTATTGGGTATTGAGGGTAGATTGATGTGGGGGGAAATAAATTTAAATGATTTTAGCATACGGCTGCAACATAACAAAATGTGAAAAAAGTGAAGGGGTCTGCATACCCTCTGAATGCACTGTATATAATTTGAACAAGTCATCAACAAATCAGCATTTTTGCTATTTTTGCTTGAAAATTGACTCAGATGAGTAATCGATTATAAAATAGTTGCAGCTTCTCAACTCATCGGTCCAGCTCTAAAAAAAGGTCATGAAAGATTCAAAAACAAATGTGGTCATGAATATCTAAGTAAGAAAATTAGGAGGAACAGAAAGATAAAGATGCGGTTACAAAGTCAGCCTGACAGAGAGAGAGAGAGATATTGAGTTTCCGTGGAGTTCAGTTAAGGGTCAGTGCGGAGGAAGCCGCATGAAATGACTGAGGTGGAGTAGCTGGGGGTCCTGCTTCCTGTGATAGTCACCATATGTAACCTGCTGCCCTCTATCCCCATCAAGCACACACTCACTACCATTGTCTGCCAGACATCTAACAAATACCTTGGGAAATAGAGCACTGACTCACAATCGTGAAAAAAACACGCTGTTAAAAGCAACATTTCTGCCCTCATTTTCCATTTTCTCCTGTCTTTTGCTCACACCATATTCAAAAAAAGCCTGTGATCCTCCTTTCCAAAAATAAATTTAAAGAAAGATGCGTGTCAGCCTCTATTGTGAACCCCTGCCTTGTCCCCTGTGGTGGAGCTTTATCATACTGTGACCCCCCTTGGAAGACCCCCAGTGGCCTCAATTACAGTGGAAGCTCGTACAAGTGAGCCGAACATCTCCCCCATAGATCTGTTCGGTTCTGGGTGAAAGTCTTCCCATCTGTTCAGATAAATTGCTGTATTAAATTCCTACCCTGAAATGCTGTTATTTAGATGGCATTTCTTTTTTTCTCTTTACAAAATGTCTGCTACTTGGGAATGCCCCTCTGGTTAGTTTCAAAGGACAGTTTTGATAGCCTTGTGGCCTAGTGTAGAAGGCAACAGAAAACGCCCTTTCATGTCGGGTGCAAATTGGCTTCCTCAAAACTCTTCAACCCACTCTCGTCTGTGGCACACTTCTTACCTTAAAGGTGACACAGAGGCAAGGGAATGAATAAAAGGAGACAGAGGTATAAGAAGGAAAGGGTGGCAGAAAATATCACAAAAGATGTGTGAGGGTGCTGTTGTAGAGAAGATGGTGGGAAGGGTTAAAGTGAGAGATTTCATTCAAGCTGCCTAATGGGTGCGCCACATTATATCTTAACATGCCATGGGTGAAGGCTTTTATCCAAAGTGCTTTACAAGTAGCATGAGTGCTTAAAATTTTTAGTTTGAGTGGCCCATAGGAGATGGAGTGCTTAACCTTAGCAGTGTATGTGCTGCATCTGAATCCCTGCTTATGATTTTTTAAAAATCTGTCTTTAGTTTCTTCGCTGTTTATTCTACAACTTTAGTCAAATACAAAATAAAAAGACTATGAGGGCAAAGTGAAGATTCGACTTCAAGAACAGCTAGAAAGAACAGTCCTTTAAGTAACAGGGCTCTTGAGGACTTAAAGGCACGGCTAACGTCGATTCTGTGCCTGCATGACAACAAAACGGTGGAAAAAAATGCAAAAATGCTAACCCGGGGAAAGAATATAATTTCACAGTAGGTCATACAATATGAGTGTTTACGCCATGTTCTAGTGTTGTAACATTGAACAATTAACAGGCCAACTCCTCACTCAGCCTCAGGATTAGAATGAACTCTATATAAGGTACACTGTTTTTCCTTCCATTTGCTCGTCCCTGATCACTAGCGTAGCGTAGGTTACAGGGACAAAATGTATTAATTAATTCATAACCTGATTTTTCTGTCCGTATTTAACCATGACAGTGACGCTTTATACTAAGGGTTGTATTGACGATATAGTTAAGGTTGAAATTGAAAAAGCCCCCAGACAGACAGTTTTCTATAAAAGAACGGAGAAAGGCTCTTCCCAGAGGGAGTGAACACCAGGATCATGTTTAATTATTTAGAGAATGCAAGTGTGAAGCAGGAATGTGATCACAGGACATTCTCACTAGGAAATGTTTTCTTTTCAGGAGGTTATTTTTGCTGTTTATTCCACAGTATTAATATCTTATCACAGTAACTGAAAATTGAGGAAAAAAAACATACACCATATGCTATGACGCCAAAAAGGGGATTATAAATTAGAGATTAAATTCTTTTACACACGCTCTGAAGGACTTTAAGGAAGATCACATTTTAACCAAATGAAAAAAAATGTTCCATGAATTTGAAAATGTACCTCTGGTTGTAAAATGTTTGGGAAAATGACGACTAGATGACTGCCTGGATGAGTAGGAGTGAATCCATGAATTAGGTTTAGGTCAAACCTGACATAATCTCCCTGCTTAAATTCTATTTTATGATGAAAGAACATATTTTGAATACATTAATATCATATATTGTAATACATTAAGAACAAGTTGGGAATGTGTGTCTTCAGCTAAGCCAGTGATTTAAATATTTGAAAAATCAAGGGACTGCGTCACATTGATGCAAAATACTATCGATGCCATACCGTAGCATTACCCACAAAGGTCCCATACAACCAGAGATATTGTAGAGAAAGTTACCTTGCTATGGATTGTATAGGGAAATCATTTCCGAGTATGTATTACCCAACCCTGTCTAGATCCTTTGCAGGGGAAATGTATCGAAATATGAAATAATACATTTGTCCTCCATATTCACATAAATTGCAGTGGCATTTTATGAAGGCCATAAGGGGGTCTGTGCATGTTGTCACAAAGGCAAGGGCCCCTTTGGGTGCCATCCAAGAACCGCCACTGAGTATAGGAATGGTGTTCAGTCCCTACTCCACTCTATTGCTGTTTTATATAATACTGGCTGTTTAACATTTGTTGACCTACTGTTATGCAAGGTCAGCACATGCTGCCAACATTTTCTCCTGGTTCAGGCGAAGAACTTGCTTGCTTTCCAGTAATAACGAAAAAAAAACCCCCTCCTTTTATTTGTTCAGAAAACAATGGAAAGATTAACCCAAATACCATGAATCACCTATACTGGTCCACAGAGGACAGCACTGTAGCTATGAGTAATTTAACAAAAAAATGTGTGTAAAATTCTAAAAAGAACAGCCTCATTATAATTATCCTTAATTCATCCTTAATTTCATACCCTGTTTTGTGATTGTTCAAGGACATGGTTGCCACACACTCCCATTCATTTCAGAACCTGACGCACAATTCTGCAAAAATATCGAATACTGAGTGACAAAGTCTGGTGCACACATAATATGTTGAGTGTTTGTAGTTGTACATATATGTATCTAACAGACAAGAGGCTGACAGAAATCTTTTGACCTGGACCTAGTAGCTGGAAGACTAAGAGGTGATCAGGTAATTAACTGGATTCGACCACTTAAACACGAGGTGGCAGGAGAGGAGATGATGATATATGAAAACAGAAAAAAAAAGGGTTATTATATGTATAGTACAATAGAGTGAGCAGGCAAAGAGAAATTTAAAAAAAGATACAGCGATAAGGGTGAGCTTAGCTTAGAGGAGGACAGAGTCCATCACCTCTTAGGCCCAGCATATTGGAGCCAGCCGCACGCTTTCATGTGTTCACAGAGGTCACTCCTCCAATTATACATTCACAAACATCACACAAGTGCACGTCTGGATGCATACACGCACCCTAACACCTCCTTTAATTCCTCCTCTCCCCTCCCCTCCCCTCCCCTTCCTTCCGGATGAGACGAGAATGCAAATCAGCTACACTCTGGTGGGTATAGGTAATAAGAGGTATTAAAGGTGACATTAAGGGAGAATACTCACTTCCTCTCTGTTGTCACACAATATCTGGCTGAGCGGCGCACGTGTGTATCTCCGGGGCTCAAGTGTGAGGACGAGGACAGAGATAAGTCACAGATAATGCACACTACTGCGCTGATAAATAAAACATGCGGCAGGCCCACTGAGGATGGTTCAGCTTGCAGTGTTTCTGTGACGGTCCTGTCCGTTACAGCAGCAGTGATAACTTACTAGGGTTGGGAGGAAACAGCGTGCAGCTCTTGCAATGGATGATCTCCTTGACAACCGGCACATCCTGGGAGAGGGGAGGGGGCGCCAGTCCCAGGCCGGGTATCATGGGATTTATGGGGGCAATGCCTGCCATCAGCCCAAGACTGGGGTCAAAATCTGGAGTCAGGAGAGAAACACATGGCAAGTAACACAGCAGCTGCGGGGAAAGCAGCAACACACAGTGCACACACATTAAGAAATTAGCTTCGATCTCCTAAGCACTTTTCAGTCACTGATAACCTTTACTGTGGCATCACTTGAACACATGCTGTCTGATTCATGTTCCATTTTACATTGTGTACTTCATCCCTGAACACAGAGCAACACTTCTGTCAACAGTGGTGACACACAAGCAGTTTATAAATAACTGAATATATCAGCTACTCATGAATAAATCATCTAACGAAAAACATGAATATTTAAACAATTTTTACTTAGTCTTATCTTCCTCTCATTCTCTCTCTCTCTTTCTACTGGTGTCTGTCTTTCTTTCTTTCTTTCTTGAGTGTGGATCACACACACACACACACACACTCTCTCTCTCCCTCTCTTCTGCTTTAGTCTTTGAATGATGACCTGCAACATCACAGAGAAACTTCAGAAAACACAGAGGTTATATTCACAGGTACTGATTTAGATTGCAACTGGGCAGACGCAAACGCAAACACACAAACCCACACATACACACACAGACACTCAAGCTCTCTCACACTGTTCCAGCTTTTTTGAAATGGAAATACGTGGCTCTCTCCCACGAGTCTCCTCTGCACCTGCAACAGACAGCATCAGAGAGAGCATTCGATTGTGTGCATGTGTGTTTCTGCAATGCCGCGCATGTCGAGTCCCCATCCCCATGAGTGACAAAAACTTGACTGAGACAAAACTGAAATGAAAGCACAACAAAACACTGAGACAATGTGCGCTCAAGAGGACCAGCAAGGACTGGACGTTTTTTTTTCTGTAGGAGTCAACAGACAGAGAGAGAGAAATCTAGTTCGATTAACTACAATGCAGCAGAGTAGCTGGGGGGATAGAAGAAGTAATCAGTGACACGATGCTGCTAAACTAAACACCATAAAGATGAAGAGCTGTGATACTGTGGTGATTCGCCTGGCTTTCTCTGTCTCCTGTTAATTACCCTGACATCTGTCTTTAGCCAGGTGACAGAGGGAGAGGAGGCAGGTTATAAAGAACACTGTAAGGTTGCCAGAGCGATGAATGACTTCTTCAGGTGAGGTGGAGGAGAGGGAGATGGATACCATTGAGGGGAAGAGATAAGTGATGCAGAAGTGAACTAGCAAAAGAGAAACAGAGCCATAAAATCTCATCCAATTATTACTACGGCATACCAGGATGTACCGTTTTCCATTAAAACTCTATCTCTGTAACTGTCTGGGCAGTTCAGAGATGCCACTAATTGTATTTTTATCTGTACTTGCTGAGATGGAAAAACAATAGCTGGCTGCTGAATAGCAACACTGTTATTCACTGTATCCTCTTCACAATATCCATGTTTTCGTATTGTCTGTTTTCTGGGTTTGATTTTGTTTAGGGGCCCACCTCTAGTAGTTTAGAATCAGAGAGTCTCATCAGCACAAGGACGTACCACAAGTATGTGGTAGAGTCAACCAGATCTGTCAAGAGTCTGCGCTTTCAACCGCATTATGCCGCAACAGTGAAGTAACTATGAACTACCGCCTCGCAGTTGTATGTCTCCGCCCACAGGTCAAGTTGCAGGAAAAATGGTCACAATCTCCCCTTCTGTTCCTGAGTTATGGCGTTGGACATTGGCCAGAAAAGTGTTTTTGCAGGACATTCTGATGTCGGTGAAGTTGACCTTTGACTGTTTGGATATAAAATGTAATCACGTCATTATTTTATTCTATTAGAAATCTGTGTTAAATTTTGTCATAACTAGCTATGAATTCTTGTGAGGTCACAGTGACCTTGACCTTTGAACTTTGACCATCAAATTCTAATCAGTTCATCCTCTAGTCCAAGTGAATGTTTGTGCCAAATTTGAAGAAATTCCCTCAAAGTGTTACTGAGATGTCATGTTCACGAAAATGGGACGGACGCATGGATGGACAGGCAACATAGTGAAAACATAGTGCAAACATAACAGGCTATATTTATGTACTGCCCTTTAGTGTAATAAACATTTTTTATAGCTAAAGCAAGATCATTTTCATACCGTTGAAGTTAACAACATTCACCCATTTAAAACACTTCTGCTTGGTTGGAAAATGTTCAGCATTGATGAATAATAATAACGTGCCTGAGTCAAAACTTTCTAAGTCACTAATCCTTCATTAGGAAGGTTGCGATTTACATCACCGTGATGCCCCATTAATCGTCAGTTAAGGCTGAATCTGTTTGTTCATGGATACACATTACCAATAAATAAATGCTTATTAATCATGTCCTCTGTCAAGTCTCAGATTTTAGGTTTCACATTTTACAGGTTACATCCAGTTCTGGTCTGGCTGATCTGATCGTGTTCCGATCACAATTTGCCCTGAGTTCTTTTACACCTGGCATTAACATGCAGTTTTGTTGTACAGACAAGATATCCAGAAAATATTCCTGCAAATTTAAACTAGGTGAAAAGAGTACTTTAGCCAACTTCGGTAACATCCAGCACCGGCGCTAAGAGCATCGGTGCAGTGAGCAGAAACAAAGGTGAATAAAGGTCATGCACTGCCCTGCCCTCAATGATGCTGTGCCTGTATTTTATTCAAAACTGGGTTAAGGTTATAAACATCCTCACTGTCTAGATTTGCATTTAAAGCCATTCACACTGCATTTGAAATGATCTAAACCTCTGATTCAGTTGATCTCACACTGTGATTTAATGTTTCTAATCACTAAAAAACAGACATTCAAACAGATTTCTGTTTGAGGGGCGTCTTTTTTAAGTTCCAATCTTGCTTCCTCAATAAGTGTTAAAAATCATACCTATCTGCACACTCAGATGTGACTTTGTCATAGCCGCCATGACAAGAGGTCAATTTTATGTCCTTCACTTGATATTCCCGTACTAATTGTTGGCCATTGCACTGACGACAGAGATGCAACAGTGGAAATAAAGCTAAAGAACGGCCTCAGTTCAGTCAGAGCTCAAAGGCTTGTTCCATAACAGAAATGTGTTCAAAGCAAGTGGGAGAAGAGTGAGTAAGAAAATGGACGTGGGTGTTATTGTTACTCTGCACACGCATGACTTCTAACCATCACTGACAGTTCATACTGGTGGGGGATATGGCTTACATGAATGGATATGAACAGTCTGAAAAATCTGAGATATGAGCAGCATTTAAAAACTGAGCATGAAGACCTGTCTTGTGGATGTACTTATACGCCTAACTGCCACGTCTATGTATTCATTTATAAAATAAAAATATTAATGTCATTAATCATTAATGTATTTTTTCCACCTGTCAAAATGTGATACAGTTCGTGTCAGTGTTCCTGGTTTTCTGCTACTTTTTGTACTTTCTGTCCAAAGGATTAAATGTGGCTCTGTCTGGCTCAGCAAAACATTGAAATCAGATAAACAGTCATCTCCAGGGTTACATCTCAGCGTCCCCTACTTCTAGCACTCAGTGCAGAACAACTTTCCACAGGCACAATCTGACTGCTCAGGGCTCAGTGGCTGCGTATGTACGTGCTTTCCTCTACGCCAGCACATTTCCGTATTGTTACATTCTTTATTTGTTTTGCTCCACTTGCTTTGCCATGGTAATCCTATCAGACTGCAAGCTGGTATTTCTTTACATTGGCAAAAATGGGCAAGACATGCCATTTCTTTGTTCTGTTTCTGAAATGTTGACTGAGGGCCCATTAAGTTAGGATTTAGAGTAAGAATTTATCTGATTAGGAACATAGCATTGAAGCCCATGTGTGTTTTTGTCAAATTTGTTTTAACACATCTTAAAAAAAAAAAAGAAAAAGACATTTTGTTTAACACTTTAATCCAATAACAATAATGCAAAAAGTTCAACATGTGTCACTATGATAATTATAAACAAGACTAGAAAAAGCAAGTATTTTCAGTAAAACTGCAATTAAATTCAATTTGAAACCATAACATAATGTGTGGTACTGAAGCGGATTATTTTTCTGGGCAAAAACGACATTTTTTGTGGATTGGTGTTTTTCTTGTGTCTGCAGATGAAATCAAACAGTGATGTCTTGTTGAAAAATCTCCAGCAGAGGAACTGTGGAGTTTAACGGAAAGAAAAAACAAACAAAAATTGGCAATATGAACCATCAAGTAAACTGTCGTGTCACGTCATGTCTAAGTCCATCAGATTCAAAGAGCAAGGGCTTCAGCGTCAGCAATCACACTGTCACAGCATACAATCAAAACCCATGACAGAACACAAAGAAATACACATTTCTACACACGGTGGTCTCAGTCGAATGCACTTAAGACTTAAAACATTGCATTTGAGGCTTGACAGAAAATGTCTCACTCTCTCGAGAAACCTTTACATTGAGCGATTTTTGGCTGTCTTAGACCAAAGATGGGCTGCATCAAAATTCTGTCGTGTCAGAAATTCAGGACCAAAATCCCACAATGTCACGACCCACGTTTACAAACCCACCAACTGGAAAACAGCATAAAATGACGCAAAAGAAACTGTCAAGCTAGTGTAATGCTACTGCCATACTTCAACTCACTTTGCAAAATTGTTCTTTGTGTTTTCCTCTTTTCCCTGGCTGCCAACAGCTTCACAATCTCCTTGTCCTGTGCCAGTGCTATGGCCAAAGTTTTCAAAAATTTACAGCTTCTGTTTTTTCTATCTATGCTGGCTGCATAACTCTAGAGATGTCATTGTTGCTCAGTCAGTCAGTCCACCACTTCAGGCACTATAGTCCGTGAAATTTGTTTTGGACAGAGTCATGCTTCCCATGGGATGAATCCTAATGACTCCGGTGATCCTGAAACTCTTCATGCGGTGGCACCATGAGGTTTTACATTTGTGGATTTAAATGAAATGTCTCAACAACTATTGGGTGGAATTCCATGGAAAATGTTACAAACACTGGTGTCCCCTCAGGATATGAATATCTGTAACAAATGATGATCCCTTAAGAAGAACTGAAGAAGCCTTTCGGATGAGAGGCCAAACGTCTTCAAGAACTTCAAGCAAGTCCAGTTGCCTTCGCATAACATTTACAGGATGATCACTTAACTTTTTATCTAGTGTCATCATCGTGCCAAAATGATAATTTGTCCAGTACCTTGGTTTATGACTAAATAGCCACAAAAAGAATAACCCATCAGCCCCAGCTAATAGCCACAATGATTAAGTCCATTTAACAGCATTCGTCTGAAACAACCTTCCATCTACATACAAACACACCAACAGTGTGTGCTTAGAAGAACGTGCAGTAGATGTGCATGTGTAAATCCACTGCACATTGATGAGGCATTATTTACTGTCTCTTCTTCCAGGAGATTTCCAGCTAGTCTGGCTCTCTCACAGCTACGGCAACAATGGCGCTTCAGTCCGGAAGTCGTGTTCTATGTTTCATCACCAACGGTGCGATGACCCAGTGAAAGAGAGTGTATTCAGTGCAAAAGGGCTCTGTAGTGAGAAACTCCGGTGAGAACTAGAGAAAGTGCCCTTAAACAGAAAACATCAAGAGAAACCTTCTAGTTATCAGTCCGCCTACACAAGGCCGCCAGTCTCTATGTCTGTTTGTCTCTGATCTGTTTTTCTCTTGCTCACTGTTTGACTCTGGTTTTCTTTTTTTTTTTGTAAATCATTTTTTTTCTGTGTGCTCCTTCATTACTGTACATGGTACTGCTCCTAAGCATTTACAAATACAGTACACCCTCATCTTGCTGCTTTGTTTTTAACGTTAAAATCTCTCCTGGAGGTTTGTTCAGTGCAACTGCATTTCATCCTGCCTCTGTATAAGAGTCACAGACATGAAATTAGTATATTTCATTACTATACTATAAATATACTATACTATATTTATAGTATAATATAAATTTGACAGCAACAAGCTCCTGGATATAACTCTTTTACTCCCTTTTCCGCCATGACACAACCTCTCCTCCCCTTTCGTCCTCCTCAAACTGTAATTTCCACAGTAAATGTTCCCTCTCAGCAGAGTCAGCGATGGGTAGCAGTCGGGGGGACGCGGACAGCCGCTGTGAGGCATGCTGGGTAATATGGGTAATATTTTCTAATGAAAAGACAGGCCCAAGCCTCCTGGAACTCAGCCTTTCACTCTCCCCGCCAACTGTGTCCCCATCTGCATCTCCATTTACCTTCTAATCTCCACCAGATATCTTTGGAAAATCCATCAGTTTCTATTAATCATGAAGAATTCTTCATTTAATTTTCGGTATAGTGACAGATATAAGTATATCACATTTGTTCTGCTACAATGGTACCTGTCAAACTCTGTGAAATGTTTACGAACAACTTTTATGAACTGCAACTGACATCATTCATTTTTATGCTATTCGTTTTTTCCTTGACTTTACCATATAGGTCGTAAATCTCCGTTAAATTAGTCTCTCGATGATCGCTGCAGTAGATCAGAGAACATGTGTGTTTGTTTGTGTATGCTCATGCATAACTGGTATGTGCCAAGTGCACTCAAAATACTGAAAACAAAGTGAATTCCACTCCATTGTGTTTGTGTAAAAAAATGCTATGGCTGTGTGTGAGGGCGGTGTGCATATTTGTGTTTGGGTCTATGTGGCCTGTGAGAAAGAGAGACACAGTAAATTCATCCAGATATCTTCCTTAGTCTCATCAGCAGCTGCCTTGCGGCCTCTGTCCAATAACACTTCTTATTAAAGTCCAAACCAGCCAATCAACACCATTACTGCCTGTAATAGAAACATCTATTTCTACGAGAGGAGCCTATCACAAATGCCCTTGTTGTCCTGGGATCCTGTAATTAGAAATGCCATTTTGCAGTGAATACTAATGTAGAGATACAATAACTGTTCATTTTTATTTACTAAAAGGCAGCCAGCTGTACAACTGTAACACCAGGATCTGGTAGCATGCAAAACATCAGATACCCTCCAGCTGACTCTGACTACTTACCGGAGCAGGGCAAGTGAGCATTGAATATCCTGTCTGGAATCAATATGCCATGCACTTTTGTGTAACGGGACAGTACTTTGCCCCCAACAAATTAACAGGGACGTTTTAAACAGCGCTACACAATATATAATATCTAGAAACTTCAGAAAGCCAAATTAAAAACATTTCAAGGCCATTTTTGATGTTTTGTGGGATTTAATTTAAGTTAAATAACAAAATATACAGGGCTGAAAAACCGGCCTATTACTGATAGGGCATAACTATTTACGAATGGCCATAACTGCAGCATGAATGGACTGGTTGCGAAAACAAAGGACAGCAAGAAAATATGTGGTATGAGACATGAAATCAAATTGGGTATAGGTTTAAAGCTGGTAGGAAGCATATTCTTCAACACACCCCCCATTTTTTAAAAAAAATAAAAATATACATCCAGGGCAAGTAATCACTTATTGACCGTTTAATTCTATTCTTCTACTATGTTCCATGATTGTAACGGACGAAGCAGAGGCTAAAAACTACCTGACATATTTTCTTGTTTTTTGAATTAAAAGGAAGTAAATACGACTTCTGCAGCAAACAGGCATTAAAAATGAGCCTTTCTTCAAATGTTAATGCGCTGTTTCTTTTAATTTCATGGACTTCAAATTTTGAAAAAAATGAAACCTTAATTGTGGCACATGCAAAGGTTTGGTTACCAAGTCTATCTCTGCGGGCAGACATTATTACCTCTGCAAAGGAGGTTATGTAAACACCCATGTCTGTTGGTTTGTTTGTCTATTTGTCAGTAAGATTACACAAAAAGTAATGGCCCAGGGAAGAACCCAACAAAATTTGGGGGCAGATCCAGATCATTTACTATGAATTAGAATTTTTTTCCTCTGAAGTCTGGTGTATATGTTTTTTGACCTTGGCCTTGGTGGAGGTCTGCGCTCTGCTTTATGCTTCAGTAGCATTTGGTCATGTGTATGTTTACTAGATTAATTACTGTGTTGTAATTCCTACGGGGATTTACCTTAAACTCTGCCTTTAGTGCCACCAGTAGGTTGACATTTTTGGTTTTTAGTGATAAGTCTCGACAACTTCAGAGGGGATCAAAGAGAAAAAAAATGAGCTACCAATGAATAAAGTTAGGGATACCTTTTCCTCATAGGGTAATTTAAACAGAACAGACAGGAACTGAGGAGGAGTCATGGAGGGACAGTCTGAAAACGAGGATATTTTGCTGCTAAAGTTCAACATTGCTCTCAATATCAAATGACCAATAAATAAAACTTTTAGACAACTTTAGTTAGGGAGTCATATTTGTGGTCTGTACATAATATTTTTGCCTATTAAGACAATAATCTGTTGTTGAGGTTGACCAGAGACGAGAGGGATACCGGGATCTAATCAGGACCAAAAAAAAGTAAAAAGAAACCTGCCTTATTTTTTCTTACAGGAGAATGTGAGTTATGAGTCCTAAAGTCTCATGAAAAACTCTTGAACAAAGCTAAGTTATATCCCTGAGATAAAGTTTCTTAGACATAGCTGCCAGACTGAATAAATGCTGCCAGATTTAGAGATGAGAGTGTCTGTGTGTCTGTGATAATAATGGGTAGCTTGTAAGGTTGTAAGGTCACAGAAAGAGAAAGGGAGAGAGAGAGAGAGAGAGAGAGAGAGAGAGAGAAGTGAAACAGAGAGACAGACATAATCATATTTGACAGAGAAGGAAGAGATGGAGAAGAACCATTTTTCTGGCTCTTCCACAGTATTCTGCTGTCATCACAGTGTGGGTGTATGACTCAGGGATGATCCTCCATTCAATATCCCAATAATAACACTGTGACAACACACTCAACCTCCATTCACCAACTCTGACCATAAAGATATCTATCATATACAGATCAATAGACCTCTCATCTTTACGGTCAACACGACTTAAACTGGATAGAAGTTTACTTGCCTGAATTCAATAACATTAACCTGTTCTGACAAAAGAGTAGGACTTACCTCTGCTCTGGCTACACGCAGTCCACCTGTCTCACATAACCTCTGCATTAAAATTTCCTATACATGCATTATACCTAAACTCAAGAAAGGAAGAAAGAAAGAAAGAAAGAAAGAAAGAAAGAAAGAAAGAAAGAAAGAAAGAAGGAAAATTCATAGGGTGCAACTTTGATTTGTCATGATTTCACATACACTAGGGTGGCAGTTTATTAGGTACACCTAGCTAAAACTGCTAAAGGCAGTCCAACACAACAGTCCTTCAATAAATCCTCCTTCATTAAGGTTAGAATGTTCAGTGTATTTCTAAACTGTTTCAGAGATGTGCTGATTCAACTTGATCATTTTGGAGGATGTAGTTTGTGGTGCTGTTTGTCTTGACCCGGCACTACGCCCCGTCCCTTTGCCGTTAGCCACTGCTAGTCTGTCAAGCTGTCGGAGCTAGCATGGCGCCCACACTGCACTCCCTGAAGAAATATTATGCAATTTTTTGGGAAAAACGAAAGAGCAATTTCAGGGAGAAGCAGACAGGAGGGTCTACAGTTTGAGAGATATATGTCCAGGATGGCAAACTGATTCAGCAGCAAAAACACATTAAAAAGTTAAAAAATAGAGGCTGAAGCGTACAGATCACAATGTAGAAGTGAACCACCACATCACCTGGCAATCGAGACAGAAGACTATGAAATTAAGGAGCAACACTGTTTCTATAAACAGGTTGAATTCACTGGTAAATTATTAAGAAGCAAAAGCAGCACGCGTATACATTCAGTATATCACAAGTTTCTGCGTCTATCTGATCGGATTTGATCAGTATCACTGTTACAGCACAACGTTTAACCGTGACTAGCTCAAAATCCACAAAGCCAGCCTGAGAATGTCGGCAATCCAAAACGATTGCATGACAGTCTATGGAGCACAACTGTACAGTTGCCGGAACCGAGTCAGAGCTGGCCGATGCTACGCTACGATTGGTCAATCTGCGTTCAAAGGGGCGGGACTTAGCGAAGAGTCAATCGTATTAAATTATTCAGAGAGGTGTTTCTGTTATTTAGCCCTCTTTATTTATTGATATAAATGGGGCGGACAAAATGATAGAAAAACCTCTTAGTATAATGCAATACAATTCAACAGTGTCAGTGTCAACAGCTCTCTGAAACAGTTTCAACACAAAGTAAACCTTTTACCCTTCATAAAGTTAGGAGCTACTGCAGGACTGTTGTATTAGACTGCATCGTGCAATGTTGGAAAAATAAAGTGAGGAAGAAACCGAGTTAAAACTAAACATTCCAGATAAATATCCACTGATATTTAAAACAAATAGTGCAAATAAGGACAGAGGCATACTACTCTATTTACTATTTCAAGCTTTCAGTTTTACTTTAAAACAATCATCAGGAAGGGGTAGAAATGTTACTCGATAGTGAGCAGTAAATCATAATATTTCATCACAACTGACTGTAATTCACATCTATGAAGTGGCATGCCAGTGGCACGAACTTTACGTTTTTCTGTTCCTTTGTGGCAATTTTGGGGACTCTGTATAAAGGTACTTTTATAAAGAGTAAAGTATAGTAGTGCACTATTTTGTAAATAAGGAGTGACAAGGAGTGACTTGCTTTAGAGATTGATTACATTGCAGAAATTAGGTTGATAATGTCAGAGGCCAGTTTCGATAGATAGAACGTCTTACAATAACACAATTCAACCCTTTTCCTGGACCAAGGAGTGAGAAATATGTTGCTTTACTTTGACCTTTAATTATTGTGCCACAGACACGCAAATTGGTAAAGATGAGCACGGGGTTGTGATGTATAACTTTTCTAAGTTTCATAAGATTCAGATGAACTTGTCTATGATAAACAGACAAGCAAACAGACACAGATTGATCTTGTGCCTCACTCCTGCCGCCACATTGAAAAGTAAACAGTTTAATTCTAAAAATAAGATGGTGATGTTACAGCATGACAAATGACTGAGAAGGTGACACTTCAGAGGAATAAACTCTCTGTTCTGTCTGTCATATTATCTGTCCACTCCAGTAATACTTAAATAATTGTCTTTATTTATATAGCACTTATCTAAAAGCGGGATTGACAAAGTGCTTCCCAGTCTATTGGTGCAGTCTAGACAGCACTGATTAAATCATGGAGGATGAAATGCAGTTAAATAATAAATATTAATTTAAAGGAAAACATTTGGGGAAATACACTTGTTTGTTTTCTTGCCAGCAGTTAGATGAGAAGATCAATGTAAATTTCATTTCCCTCTGTTCAGTAGAGAATGTTCCAACCTGGCTTTGAACCAGGCATTCGTCAACCCCAAAGCTGTCATATGTACATGTACATTGTGTATTTTACAAGAGTAGGAAGTGGAAATGAGGCAATGTGGTAAGGTATAATGAGCAGTTAGGTGACATTCAGTATGAGAGGTATTTACTTCACCCACTGGTTGTGTACAGCTTCTCAAAATGTCCTGTCAATGTTGTTGGATTTACAGACTGTGCACACCCACACAGGTGTAAATTATTGTGCCTGATTAAAGCTGTTCTCAGGACTGTGTGGGTGTGTACAGATTTTGATTTATTGAAAAGCCCCTACTCTCCAGTTACCTTTTGTTAGACTTGCCAGAGCGGGAAAAAAATCCTGCCTTTATCACTGTTACTGGTACATGGAGTCAGGTGACTGCACTTGCCCTCAACACTTCAATCATTTTTAACAAAACCCTATGCGTACTTGCGTTAGAGATCCTCACAGGTCCACTTGCTTCCTACTAACAAGAATACACTCGGTTATACTGAGTGTATTCCTGTGGGTCATGGGTCTCTATGTCAATATGCCTTGAACCCAAGTGGATCGATGTGCACTTGCTATAAGCTACGGCAATGCGCTGCAATGTAATCATCAGATGAGAACAATGTGTTTTTTTTTTACATGAGACAGAGTGTGAAAGTTGAGAACGTGTGTTGCTAATCTTTTTCACCACGGCTGCTTGTTAATAGGTGGAGCGTAATACTTCTGTCAGTGTGGGTGTTCTCGTTCCGTTTGGGTTCATATGATTCTCTTGCATTTTAAGTTGTGTCCAATTATCCTTGGATTTACTTGGATTGGGCATGACTGTCCTCAGGTCTCTTTCAGATCATGTTTCTTTTAGTTTTTGGTTGCAAGTCAAGTTCAGGGTCCATGGGTACACTTCAGATTTTGAAACCATGAAGAGTTCGATCATGGATGTAATGATGGTTAGATTTAAAGATACAAAATGTTAATTGGACAATATTGGAGCTGTTTTTGGAGCTGTATCTTTCCTCTTTTAACAGAAGTTAGCAGTTCCCTCTTGCTTCCGGTCTGTTTGCTAAGCTTCTATGGGCTCAACTTGTCCTGGGTCATCTCTTGGCTGAACACCTAGAGATGATCTCTGTCTCGCCATCTTATTCCAAATCTGACGGCAAACAAGCTGTCAAACAACATAGTATTCCTTTAATAATAATGAATTTAATTGGAACTCATGATGGATTAGAGCCATATAAACACAGAGTTCAGGTGGAAAGACAGAGAGACCTGGCAGGTTTTCTCCTCTAGTTACGAGTGTGTGTGTGTGTGTGTGTGTGTGAGGCTCAGGGGGGAAGGCATGCACTTGCATATGTTGAGTATGTTCAAAGTGGCTAAAAAGGTTCACGAGGTTCAGAGCTAACAGACAGGAAATATGACTGTGCATCTCTTGCCAAAGTCTACTGAACCTATGGATTATAGATGGAGTTCAGCAAAGGTCAGGTTTACTGCGAGGAGGACTCCTTTTAGCTGCCTGTTTAAGAGCAGACAGAACAGGGATAGTGGACACACAGTCATAATTCAGACTGCACTTAGCAGTCAACTTTGATTGACCTGAGAAGTCCTCTCCATAAATGCTTAAAGGGAGATGCAGACAAAGGTGGTAGGAGATGAGCTTAAGAAAATTAACTAGTATGAGGACTTCAAACAGAATCCTGTCATCCTGTCTGACAAATTGTCTGCAGAGGTACAATACTGAGCTCAGCTGAGACAAAAGCACCACACTGATCATCCTATGAGCATGGAGATGATATAATACAGGTTTGTTACAAACTGACATATGTGCAACATTAAAACTGTAACTGGTTTGTGGCTGTGGCTGATTGGTGTAAGTGGTAGCACATGATGCTAACTTTTGATTTTAAGGATTAAGAGTGGGATACTGTAGGTTTTACTTTGTTAATTCCCTAGATGGATATGTGATGAGTTTATTACATGTACAAGGTTGAAGTGGAAATTTATTGTGCTTTCTATAATAATGGAAGCATAACAAAAAGAAGATGTACAATTAAAACTGTACTGTCAATACATTAATTAAAGCATTTTAACATTTTTATTAGAAGATACGACTCTTTTCGTATCTGGATTTCGGCACCTGGATAGTCAGAGGACACTGTTTACAGTTTTTAGTGAGTAAATTGACCTTAAATAGTAAGTAATAAGTGGGGGGGCGCACGCATAAATAGGATTTAGAAAAGTGATCCCGAATGAACATTACGCCCTTGCATGTATTGTTTGAGCTTTTCAGTGTAATAGAGTGCAGACTAAAACTGTGAAAGCGCTCAGTACTCCAAATGAGCAGTGTGTGCTCTAATGTGGCAGTGGGTTACAGTGGCTGACTCAGCTGTAATGAGACATTAATGAAGATGTTGGGTAATTTGGGCCTGGCGAGGGAGAGAGGGAGGGAGGGGGAATAGGGAAGGGGAGGAGGAAAGAAGAGGCAAAGGTAGGGAAGCACCAGCTGCTTTTCCAGATGATCCACGTGGGGAGACACAGCTGTCCTCTCCACCCGACTCTCCTCCCTCTCCATCTCTCTCTTCTCCCTTCTTTTCCTTGCTACGACACCCCACAGATACCGCTTCAGCAAACCAACCTTAATGAAGATATATTACCACAACTAAAGCTTAATCCATTGTTGCCACACAGATCAAGTACCCCTACACACCTCTCCCTCTTAACGCGTGGACAAGAGTGTTTACCTCCATCTCCATCATGCTGGACAGCTCCCCGCTCTGCTTTTATGTTTATGATACTGTTGAAAGGAGAGGTGGAGGAGGCTGTTTTGAGTGTCAGAGCAGTAAAAATTCAAAAGACTAACCATGGTAGCAATGGGCCGCAACTTCCGCACGCATTTATTTTAAATTTAGAGTCACAGACGATCCTATGCAGGCTAGCATGTAAACGCATGAAAGAAAAGCATGTGCTAAGTACCACAAATACAAGAAAGTGTTTCCAACAAGGGGAAAGAGAAGATGAATCACAAATGGAGAGCAAAACAGTGGAGTCTAACCTTATGTTATTAATTAAAAGTGGAATTTTAAGGCTGAATGTAATGTTCTCGGTACAGAATATTTAACAATAAGTGCTCTCTGAGGATATAATGACACCAGAAAATAATAAACTGAATAATCTTAAAGCTCTTGGTCCTGAAATATTCATGTAGTTTTCTTAAAATAATGTTGATGAAGCATTATCTCTGTTTATGAAGTGTTATCTTCTTTTGGCCGAGCCCAGCTGATCCGAATTAGAAGCTCTCCTAAGGACACGTCAGTGGCACAGCTCTTACATTGGTTACATTTGTTCATTATGCTGATGAGGCACATATTGTGGAAAAAGAAACGGCTAGTGGCAGGAGGCAAGCAAGTTTCTACATTGTAACCTTTACCCTCATCCACGGCAATATAAGAAAAAGTAAGATTGGATCAGAGTCTGTGTGACTTGATTCTTTGACAGGAAGGTGTCATAATATACTTTCACACTGTTTTATAACATTTTAAGTTTATAGGCAAAACTTGGTAGCAAACAGTTGCTTATTAACATGTTGAAAGGATATGGAGCAACATTAGTTTTCATTTGGAGTTGTGTTTCTGTCCACCTGATGAATTTAAGTCCAATAGTCACTCTCCCTTAAGCTCTTTTTTTGGCCTTGACCAACTCATGAGGGCAATATCTGGCTCTTTAGCTGCTAAATGCTCCACTATGTTCACCAGCTAGTTGCTAACGTCGCCTGTCTGCTGTTTTGTGCTGAGCAGGTACTGTACAGTGGGGTATTGGAGCTGTTTTGCTGAAAACAGCTGCCTGCTGTAATGGAAAGTGGCACAATGAGACCACTGACAGGGAACCAAAACAGTTTGGTTACAGGCTGTAAACTACTGGTACTCTTGTCCTATGGGGATTATTGACTCCTTGTATACGGACTACTCTATAAAGTTAATATAACACAGTGATGCAACCTTGTGATTCTGAGAGCTGAACTTTTAATATATTCACAGTCTCTTATTATTCAGATTTAACAATTTTCCTTTCAAAAAATAAGGCTCAGAATAAATGTAACACTCACTGTGACACTACAAATGAATGTAGATTAGTTAAAAGGGTATTTATGAAAGCAATTTGAGAGACTAATTTCTCACAGGCAGAGCAATCAAAATACTATTCCTGACTGGCAGACAATACCAGCTCCCCTAAATCAAATGCTGTAAAATATCTCATTAGTGGAAAATCAGCACTTTTTTTTTAGTGGAGTGTACCAATCAACAATTCAGTTCAGTTGTCATGCATTTCCTGTCGTTAGTATGAAATTGCCTGTAAAATCCATTTTGGAGATACAACTTCAAATAGAATCACTAAATTAAAAAAAAAGCTTTTATTTTTAATAGCAAACACAACATTACAGTATGTTAATAAACGGGGGGAACTGTATTCTTATTTCAATAGTATGAGCTTCTTGGTGAGAGCATCAGTGTCTATGGAGAAGAAAATACTGTAAACTGCTGTCTTGTATACTAAAGTTTATGGTTTTTGTAGAAATAATTTCTTTTATTCTTGACTATATTGGTATTATTGCGCTTTCACTGTGGCATTTGTGTTTTCAGAGCATAGCCATTCGTGCTGAGTCACACTCTTCAACAATAGGAGTCAGCTCATGTGTCAGTTGGGGTTGTGAACCATAGTTTAAGAAAACCAAGCATTAGAGGGATTATAGGGATGTTGAAGTGTTTACATAGCCTGACTTTAGGGAAGCTAAGTTATACAGAAGGGATCAGCATGCAGAAACGTTATCATCTCCTAAAGCCCTTTGCTGTAAACTTTGCACATTTAATATGCCAACAAACACATACTATATGCTGTCATATTTTCAGCTGCTGACCCAGTGTGACCTGTGTTAGTTATGCATTATAACTCTAGTTCTATGGTCACAGACTAAGCCCTCTGATAGGTCTCTATACAGGAACAGTTCAACATTATGGAAAATACGTTTATTGACTTTCTTAACAAGAGTTAGATGAGATGGTTGATACCACTCTTATCAGTCCGTCAAATATGAACATCCAGCCAACAGGTGGTTAGCTTAGCTCAGCATAAAGACTGGAAACAGTTGGGAACAGATAGCCTAACTCTGTGGAAAAGAAAAAATATTCGCCTACAAGTGCCTCCAAAACACACCACTTAATACGTCATTATTTGTTTGTTTAAAACCAAAGCGTAGAAATGACTGAAATATTAGCTACAGGCAGCAGCCGATTAGCTCAGCTTTAGCATAAAGACAGAAAGCAGGGGGAAGCAGCTAGCCTGACTCTGTCTGAAGATGAAATCCGCCTACTATCAACTCCTAAAGCTCACAGGGGGACTATTTCTTGTCCAGTTGCACTGACTGCCTGCCCCATAGTGAGCATTAAAGGTGCTAGAGGTATCTTCATACTTAATATTCAGGCATGCGAGGGTATTGATATTTTAATCATCTAACTCTGTAACTCTCTGCAAGAAAGTAAATAAACATACAGATTTTCCAAAAATGCTTAAATTTTCCACCTACACTTCAACTTGCCAATCAGAATGAACCTAGTAGAACTAATGGGGCTGTATGAGGATTACTAACTCTTCAGTGACCAGTGGATAAGCAGGGAAACTCCTTAATGGGGTTTCCACATATATTCTACACACCATAAGCTGCACCTTAACTTTGTGAAGTCAAACAAGGATGACTTACCGTCCCCATGGGCCCCACACAGGTGTGGAAACATGTAATCATCCCCCGGACACTTTTGGCATTTTCAAACCTTTACTTAAGCAGGAAAATGACCTAACAGCACATCCTTAATTTTAACTGCCTGGGGGAGTAGATGCAGAGGAGAAGAGGCTCCAGACATTCAAACATTGACGCATCAGGAGCTGCGGGTATGATGCTCACCGACTTGCTCAAGGGCACTTTGAGGGCAGCAGAGGGGGAGGAAACACTGTTACTCATCTGTCCTCCTACACATATTTTTCCAGCCAGTCTGTGAATACAAGCCTATAACCAAAGAAGGTTTTGTAATCTTTAGGTGGCTGTTTCTCTCACCTCTATACATGTGGGAAGCTATACCTTCTTTACAGTATATCCTCTAACAACAAAGAACTGTCAAAAACAAATAAATCCTGAGCTAAAGTTCTGACAAATGTTTCTAACACGTCGGAGTGCCGACATAAATCTAATAAATTCAAGGATTTTTTTATGGGTTGCAGGATAGAATATCCTCCATCCATAAATTCACTGTACAGTACATACATTTTTGTGCGGCAAGTTGTGACCTGCTTGGCAGCATGTAGCAGGTTTGCTGTGGTACCTGGCACCAGCTGCTGTCCAGTCATGCTTATCTGAGCCATCCCCAAGTTGTTCATGGCTGTTGCCCAGGCGTTGGGGTCTGACATGGGCATCGTCATGGAGTTAGAGTCCATGGTCATGTTACGTCTCCCGTCTGGAGAGAGACACACCAGAGGAAGGAGAAGGTGAGATTTTAGTTATTCAACCACTACAAAAAGATCTACATTGATTTAGATGGGTAAAAGCAGGGTCCAAGGTCAAAACCAGAATTACATTTAAAGGGTATCAGATCTCTGGTTTCCTTTCATGACAAAATCCCTGTATTTTATATACATGAGTGCTTTGTGATCTCCACCATCATTTCAATTCTGCCTTTTGTCACGGGAAAAAGGACTGGTGGGGCCATTGTGAACCTCAAGTAAATCTGACTCTATATTGACTTTTACAACACTGTCATAAGGAATTATTCCTCCTCCTTCAGCTGTTTGCTCAACTTCTGCTCACAGGTTCAATAGACTGGCATCTTGGCACTTCCTGTCTCAGTGACCTAGGACCCCTACTCATAAAGCTGCTCTGACTGAAAATGCCATCACACAAGAACAGACACTACAAACACACACACACACACACGCACGCACGCACGCACGCACGCACGCACGCACGCACACACACACAAACACACACACACACACACACACACACACACACACACACACACACACACACACACACACACACACACACACACACACACACACACACACACACAAACACACAGACCAGCACACAAACATCCCCTAAATTGAGTCTTGCAAACTGATCGCAACAACATCTGGCCCAAGAACACGTTTAAGAACGGAGCCCTTATTTATCTAACAGATAAAAGTAAAATGTTTGACTTTGTGTAAGTTAAAGACAAAAGTAAAAATCTCTCTAGTCATAAACTTTCAAATAAGACCTGTTTATCTTTTTTTTTGCAGTTTACAACAAAATTTCAAAAGCCCTCCAGAGGTCTTAAGTTTTTTAAGAGTAGGTCCTAAATGACTGAGGTATAAAAACACAGGCAACTCACATCTTTTGAGGCATTTGCTTTTGATATGAATATTTGATAGGATGTTATTGCACTTTTCTTTTTGCATTCACTTTCCTTGTATCCTCATTGTCTGCATTTGTTGGTATGGTACTAAAATCTCTGTTTTGGTTTTATTTTAGTTTCCATTTCAGCCAGTTTCCTGAAGTATTATGTAATGACTGTTCATATATTTCTATATCACAAATATACTGGATGGTTATATAATTAACTGTCACTGCAATATCAAGGATTGTTTACACTTTACAGTAAAACTTCTTTGAAAACTAAAGTTACATGTTTTCTGCAAAGAGTAAAAAGAATGAACAATGGTGCAGCTGTAGGCTAAATTCCTGTGATGACTGGCTATTCCTGCTCTGATCATACATGTGATTATTCATTGAAGTTTCTTGAAGTTTATATTTATTATAAATGTGTTATTCCTCTCACTTTTTTCACTCCTAAGTTGGCTCTTCTAGCATTCTGCAATGTAATTCTTAGAAATTTGATAAATACAGACCCTGACCAAAGTGCAACTTGACACACAATACACAAAGCCATAAAGCAGTACACATATAACATTATCTCAGAGCAAAGTATAAATCCAGACATTATTTCTGAGGCATAAAAACACTGAAAATTCTCCAACCTACTACTACAAATGCATACACAAGCTGCCACATAAAACCTCAGGCTCATGGTTCTCTGCCAAAACCTAAGTCTTGCATAAAAAAGCAAATATATTCAGATCCCTACAGAAAAAAAACAACCCTGCAGTAAAGTCAACAGGGACAAATCATACATTCAACGGCAGGTCATTCTCCCGATCTGGAGTTCATTTCACATCACTACATACTCTTTCAACTCTTGCTGGTTGAGCTCTCGCTGGCAGACCCGCAAATTGCCGAGCGGCAGCTGCTGCTGGCTGAGCCACAAGCCTGTCCTCTTCCCTGACACTAGGTTTAACTGCGGTAACACCAGCCTGCACTGTACAGCACTGGGATTATGGACCTCAAAAAAGTTCTTCCCAATGCTTGTTTACTTGTGCTCGCAATGTGTGTGTGTGTGGGTGTGCGCCCAATGTTCACATTTGTGTTTGTCTGAGTATATACCAACACAATGGGCTAAGCAATTTCGCAATCCAACTGACGTTTAGATACAAAACAGCTAGATGTTTTCCTCATGACTGGGAATATAACTGTTCAACAATGGTGTGGTTGTGACATTTCATCCATAAACATTTCATATAACCGGGCCACAGCTTGACTGTTTATGTTTAACTGTAATGATTAATGCTGTATAGCTTCACACCTTGTAAATAGGCTTTGACAAAGAGGAAACCATCCTATCAGCATGCTTGTCATATAGCAACAGGACTGTTTTGCATCGCCTTTCATTCTGTTAATTAATATTCTTCAAAAAATTAGCACAGCAGCAGTACCCCTGCTCAGTCCCACTCATTAAAAGTTGTCTTTATGTTGCCATGGCAAGGCCCGATAACACATTCATTGTTGTGGTGTTGCTATGTTAATGTTCCCGACAAGAGCTTCACAGGCCTGTTAACTGCTGACAACCCCATTAGCTGTCCTGCTGACTCGGTGGCAGTACGCTCAGAGGAGAGATAATACAGTGGGAGGACAGGAAGGGTGAAACATAAATGTTTACTACACATCCATGATCATTTTAAAGCAGATTTACAACACAAGGAGAGGTACGAATCTATATGAAAACTAATGCAGGGTTTAACAACAGATTGCCTACTGTCCTGCTGAGAGTAAGATGTTGATTCGGACTTGTAAAACCGTCAGTGTGCGGCCAACTTGGGCCAGTGCCAATAAAATAGTACTATCTCTCACCCAGGGATGCTGTTATCTTTCCTCTGCGACTGCCCACTGGCCACTTTCTTACGTCTTTTTCAACAAATCAGACTGTGTGCCAGCTCAGAGTTAGTCAGCACATAGTGTGGTGCGTTTGTGGGGGATGCTACTTTGAATTACAAAGCAAGGAAAGCATCAATTACCCATTAGTTTAAAATGATGAATCAGTCTTCACAAGGCTTGTACCATTTGTCAGCAATACGGTGCTTAGAGCTGGCTGAGTTTTTAATGGCCTATGTTGCAACATACACATGCCAATAATGGCAACAAATGCCAATAAATATAGACAGTAACCTATAGAAGCAAAACTACAGAAGCTTTAGCTTCTGTTACAGAAGGTGTTCATTAAGATTTTTTTTAAAAACGCCCATACTTTGGGTCACTTGAGGACAACTGAGGTATCTCCATCTGCCGTGGAGGACTGGGAGATGTGGTTGAAAGCTCTGGAAAAGCTGCTACATGAACCTTTAGTTAAGCAAAAGGGTTTTTTTTGTGAAAATGTGTCCTTGGTCATTCACAGAGCTCAAACCAAAGTGAATTAATCATCTCTGTGCCCCGAAAAACATTGCAGTCCAGCACATTAAATTCAATCAAATACTTGTTCATGCAGTATGTGTGTAAACTTTCCACATGTGGTGGCACAATCATTTGTTTTCCTCACTTTATCATTTCAAATGAACCTAATGAATCATTCCTTTTGCCCTACATATCTGCATCTGGTACGGACAAACATTTCATACACCCAATATATCATAGCCAGACTAAATGGATTCAAAGGTCCAGTGGCTTGGAGATGGTAACTTTATTTTTCATGCAAAGTCACAACAAAGATAGGTCAACAATTGATGAAGTCTGGAACAAACTGATGTTTTTTTTCAATGCAGAAACGGCAAAGCGTCTACACTTTAGAACCCTGCAAACAATTTTAACATTACACCAGTCGAGTCATCTCTACGAAGGGTTTATCTGATTCCATTTTAAGTTTATATCTGTCGGAAATTTGCTTTTCATTTCGTTATGCTCATATCCCGTTCACATCATCCGTCAGAAACAATAGACAGCCCCGGTAATGTGCAAAACCAATTCACCCAAAGAGCCACCTCTGTGAGGCTGTGTCTCATTAGCAGAATCCCAGTTGAAAGCCCTTACTTTTAAGCTGCTGATTCAAGAGGAGACTGTCATAACAGGGTCAAAGTTGAGGCAAAGTAGGATCGCTGCTGATAATGAATCACAATGCACCAATGAGAAACTCCCAACTTTGATCTGATCAGTCTCAGCTGGCTGCCGCCGGTTGAGTTTGGTTTGTCTAAAGGCCAATTCAACATGTGGTACCATGCTGTTCCACATAATTATTTCTGTGAGTCATGAATGATTGATTCTCTATTGAGTTGTGACTCAGACACTGAATAAGTCATTAAGAGGGCTGAAATTATATCATGTCAACTAGACTCTGCAGGAGTAACACAGTAGCTGATTGAAGTAAGATAATACTTTTAAATGAATAAAGACCACGTAGAAACGGATCGTCTTTTGACTTCTTGACCTCACTGTTTGTCCTTACCTTCATTATTGTAACAGTCGGGATGACCTGTGAGTGTTTTACTGTTATGTTACAAGTTTCACTGTGTTCAGAGAGAGTAGCTCAGTTAAGATAAAAAAAAAAAGAGTTATTAAGATTCCCAGGGTGTCAGTGAACATGTTGGAAGCTTAGAAGTTGTGAAGCCTGTCCGTCGCTCCAGCTACCTATGACAGTGATGCATGTGGGATGACTTACATGTGATTGGCAGAGAGTTAAGGGGGATGTTTGCTGTTCTTTCTACTAGTTCTGGGAGTGGGAGTTAGTCTGTATGTGGCAGTTGCAGCAAGTAGCCAGTTCAGGGAGATAACAGCAAAGTTGCAATGTTTTTCTTGTTTTGGCATAGGCTATAGTCCACAGTAGCCAATATACAATTTTCTAATACACTGCCATCAAAACCAAGTGACATCTCAACATCTTCTACAATTTGAAATTATCTTGGTTAATATGTTTAGAAGGAAACAAACAACATAAACATGTCAATAAAAAAAGAACATATTGTAATCAGAGCTGAAATGAGTCATATTGAATTGACTTTGAATCGCAGTGTAACATACTATTACAGTAAAGCTAGAATTATGCCTCTGTGAACCTACGCACAGAATGGTGTTATGGGTATCCGTCGGTCGCAGGGGCTCAGAGAGAAGCCGACACGCACACTTTCCAAATGTCAACAACATGTTGTGTAGAAATGCACATCAAGTAAGCTGGTTGGTTCAGGTCTGGTGTGAGGTGTGTGTTAAGTCAATTTGTGGTTTGCCTGAGGTGGTGGAGGAATTTCCCGCAGTATATTACATTTCATTTCTCCACCTCTGATCATGAAATTTCATTTCCACTTTAGAGCCAGATTGTACCCTCTGCATATACATATACCCTCTGATACACTTTCTGTCAATTTGGTCTGAACCCCACAGCCAATTGCTTTGAATCCACTGACATTCTCATTTGCTCTATGGTAGCCAGCAGCCAGTGGAGGGCGCATTAATTATTTAACATACAGTTGAAGCAACAGGTAGAAACCTTCATATACAGTATTCCTTTATTTTTATCTTACCTTTGAAAACTCTCAGCTACATGTTAGAACTTATTTCCTTCCCAAAGCCAAATACAATGTACAAAATGAAGGAAACAGTCCTTAAATGAAGCTGTAGCCCACAACTCAACAGTTTAAAATCCTACTTCCATCTTTCTGCTTGTCTTTTGATTGGCATATTCAATAAGGCAAATGAATACAGGATTATGGCTGGCTGATTATGGCATTCCCAATATTTTGCACATGTAGGTTATGTCGTGTCATGTATCTTTTTTTAATTGATATTGACAGGCTATTGGTCCTTCTGAAGGGACTCTGGTTAAAATGCATTTGTCAATGTGAAGTTGATTCCCCCTGTGCCCCAGAGTCATGGGCTTGTGAACTCTAAGGATTGATTTCAGGTCAAGGCTTTGCTGATCTTCTGGACTCTCCTGATGGGCCTTTAGCTCCACTAAACGCTCCCTCAGGGGGGTGGGGCTGATGGGAAATGAAGCCATTTTAAGGCCTATTGGCTGTAAACCTCCCAAGCGAAAGAGAAGCCGGGGACTATTTCCTTCACAATGAGCAAGCGTTCAATAGCAAACCACTATCCTAAACGAAGAGAAGGAAAACGAGAAGTTGAATTGAGATAGGCCAAGAGCGAGACTGTAGGAAGCTGATGACAGAAATGGGAGAAATGGAAAAAGTGAAGTATAATTAAGACAAAAACCAGGCAAACCTTTCTATCTCTTTGAAATTACACTAAATAATATATTGGCTATCTGGCATGACCACGAGAAGAACAACCACATTACTCTACTTATAAACTCATTAAATCAAAATGAAACACCGCACAATTTTCCTTCAGGGGAAATGTATGCAATTTGTTACATAATTCATGGTGCAGTTATTCTAAAAGAAATTTGCATACAAGTATGTATTTGCATGCTTAAATCAATTGGGGAAAGGGGTGGGGTTACGCTTTATATTAGTTTTTGTTTGGTATGATGTATATAAATTGACATCTGATCATTTACATGGAAAGAGAAACCGCAAGGGATCTTTGTACAAGTGAGTCTTTAATCATGAAAGCAAACAGCAGGCGCGATAAAATGCATGGATTGCAAAATTGCCTTCTAGTAGTGGATGGCTTTTTGACCTCTCCGAGTGTGTGTGTGTGTGTGTGTGTGTGTGTGTGTGTGTGTGTGTGTGTGTGTGTGTGTGTGTGTGTGTGTGTGCACGTGTGTCTTGATACACCCTTCTCACCCACAGAGAACATCAGCACAACCAGGCAAGTGAAACTACATTGGCACAGAATTTGGATCATCCCACCCTATAGCAATCTATCATGAATTTACCTGGAGCCAGCGTGGAGTGTGTCCACGTGAAAATAACTGCAATGAAGTTTCATGTGACCATTTTGCAGTTTAAGTAAAATTTTGGATAAACATAATCCAGGCCAGAACATTTAGTGCAAATGCAAGAATAGGTTGGGATGGTGGGTATATTAGTGTTTGTCTTCAACACTGATGGCACAGATTTGGATCCTGTCTCATAAACAGTAGTCAGTAAACTTTGAAAATTCTTAATTTTCAGTCAACAATCCTGAACCATAACCATTTGGTCACAGCTGACACACCTCATATACATAAATTGTCACTTTTGTATGATTCTGTAGGAATATGCGAACGGAAGAACATCGGCAGTAAACGTTTTCCACACATGTAAAATGCTAATGCAAAGTAGTTGCATAAGAACACTGTAAATCCTGAGAGATTTTATTGCAAACACACGTAGGAATAGTTCATACCAAAACAGCTGCTCCTATACATCGCACTCTATATCCTTGTCAATCAAACACTCAAACATACACTTAGCTCTCCATTAGCAAACAATAACAATATTGATAAAAGAGGAAATCAAAGGGAGCCTCATCGAAGGAGCAAATACAGTTGTGTAACTGCACTGACTAAAAACCCAAAGGTGGTTTTCGTTGCAGTATGACCTTAAAATTACTGACTGTGTCTGACTGTGTGATGTAAGTGATGCAGGTAGCACTGAAACCATCAGACTGGCACATAGAAAAATAGGGATTGCATCTGGTGGCACAACAGTTGCACGATGCATTAGAAAACTTTCACGCATCTGCTCCCAAACTGACTCAAACAATTACCCCCCAAAAAAAGCTTTCTCTGTAAGGTGGATGGACCTGCACTGACCACTGACATGTTTCTGTGTGAAACAATGTTAGACACAGAGAATTATAACCTGAAAGGTACAATTTTTCCACTTCTAAATGATCTTAATAGGTAAATCTAATGTAATTGAAAGTTATCTCTAATGCTTTGTCCAAAACCTGCAATGACATAAATGGGGTTGGTCAAAATATTATCAACACCTCGCCTCGAAAGTCACCACAGTTGTTGAGATGGATCACCATCTCTCTGAAACAGTGCAAGAGAAGCAATTTAATCAGCTTAATATGGTACGATTTTACTATGGGGCTGCAGTGTGGGATAACATTAGATGTAGTTAGGTTTACCTAATAAACTTGAACCCTACTGTGTGTCTAGAGTACATCATCAGACATACAGGTAATATCTCTATTGGACAAATTTTCTGACAATGAACTGCTTCATATTAAGGCTTCGACTAGCCTGTCCAATTTTCCACAGCCCAAAGTGACAAACAATTGCCACTTTCTATTTAAAATCATATAACACTGAGAAAGTAATTATGTCAGCACTAATAAATACCAATGTAATAACAATAACAATGTAATGCATCACTACAAAATTAACCATCCAAAATCTTGAAAGAGTTAAAAGCCAAACATGGATTGCATAAGATTTACTGGGTGTACCTAATAAACTGGGGAGGCGGAGTATATCTAAGACAAATCAGGATCATCTCCCACACTGGCCATACCTTTATTGGACAACTGGACAACTTGATGGCTTCACATATTACAGCACATAACTACAGTAGCATATTTTGCAACAGTCTGCCATTGGGTGAATTCTTGATCTAAAATCATGCTTAAAGGACAACAATACATCATGCGAGTTCTGGTTATTGTCCCATTTCATTACAACGAGCGTCTCCTTCTAAATGAGAGTTATTAAAAGGCAGACATACTGGGAGAAAGCAGTCTAATGGTTTTTGGACTGGTTGGAAACTTCCTGAGGCATATACATTTGCAGTAAACAACCCCTCTTTTATATCAGAGCTCATTTTTCGATGATTTGAACACAGATTCTCATCTTGTTTTGTGTTGTCAGGGAGCAGCATCTGTTCAGACACTGAAGTGGGGCTTTTCTTCTCATTGACCTGAAGAGGCAGAAAGGGTGCAAATACATACTCCCTGAATGCGCGCGTGTGTGTGTGTGTGTGTGTGTGTGTGTACACTGTATGTGTTTATATGTGAGAGAGAGAGATAATAGAGATGGGACAGAAAAGCCTGGGTCTTTCTTACATCCATATAAATCTCTTCCAGCTCCACACTTCAAACAATCAGCAGGGCATTATGAGGTTAGAGATGGACACGATTGATCGATCTTTTCTCCTTCTACCCTTGAGGGTCTACACACAGAAAATGTGTCTTCATCTCCTACAATTAATCTAATCAGCCTTAACAGAAGCATCCATTAGAGGCAGCAGCATCGACAGGCAGGAGGAGAATGCTTAATGTTGAATAATCAAACACAGGAAAATACTGATTGGTCTGGCAGTCCAAACAACCTCCAAAGCTGCCCGATTATCAACCATGTATTTAGCCAATGAGTTAGCCCTTATTAGTTCTGTGTCAGTCAAAGTGCCTGTAAACCAGTGAGTTTTATTTTAATCATCCACAGCCAGATGCTTTGTAAAAAAGTAATCCCAGGAAGGAAATACCACACGTGGATGATTTGTCAATGTACAGTACATACATGGAAATATATTTCACATTTTAGATTTAGTACAAAAAGGAATGGTGACTCACTTTCTACCACTACATTTTCAGCAGAATCAACATACTGGTAAAAACAAAAAACAGACGAGGAAGATTGCAGACTGCTTTGGAACACTGAGATCGGCGTGGCTTGCTGATTTATTTTCACTTTACCTCCTCTCCAGATCAGATAACGCAAACCACGACTTCAGGGAATGTGAACAATGGGGAACAGGTAATTCTGATGTATTCATTCTCCGTTTTGTCTTTGACGAGTTACATACCTCAGGCGAGTAACATCTTGGTAAGTTTTTTCTAATACCTTCAGGAATGCAGCGAAAAAACTGGAGTCTGGAGACACTGCCTACGACCGCCTTAAATTTTTACTACGCAACAAACACAAACGTCTTTCGTTTTAATACAAACAGACTAAATAAGAAAAAAACTTAGAAAAGAGTCATCCGAGAACCTGTAAACATCTGTGCTTTGGGACTCTCTTCAGGTTATGTGACATTTTATTTTTCCATATATTTTTCACTGCCAGAGACAATTTTTCTGGATTTCCAGGCTTTCTGTGGCCCCGCTTGTGTTTGCCTCAGCTCTGAGGAAAACACAACCATGTTCAGCCTGCTGTATAACAAAAAGAAATATACAAGCCAGTATGACAATTAGGGTGGTAACATGCTTCGTAGAGACTTTGTTTGGTTTGAGTTAAAAATGTCTAGGGCAGCGGGAACAAAGAGATTAGAGAAGTGGCTTTGTGACTGAAAGCTACTTCTTTTTTTTTCAGGCTTATGGTGAGTAACGACTAAGACTCAACTCCCTAAAATACCATCTATTGGGCCTTGATGAAGGAACTTTATCATTGGCTGCTGCAGTGGAACTGTTGAAAGCCCAAAAGTAGAAGACTGTGGCTCCTCAATGTGAAAGCAAGCAGCTGTGCAGCATGTATGTAAACCAACAAAGTGTGTTCATGTCCAGGCTAATTTTTCAAAGTAAAATTAAATAATTACAGCAGTACAAATAAGCCGCTGTTATGTTATGATTCTCCAGCAGCTGAATATTAGACAGATATTGTATTTTTTGTACACTTGAAGCCCCAGTGAAGCTGCTGTTAAAGCATCTTTAGTCTCTGTAATGTAACAGACGTGGACAGGTTATCATCTCAGAGAGATATCATCAAATTGCTCACGGTTTTGATTAGATTGCTCAAACATGGGCTCGAAACAATATTGGACAACAAATTCAATGACACTGATTACAAACAGAAACAAATGATGTTCCATTAACATGAGTTAGACCAAAGGTATTGTAAAAATGAACTAAATTAAGGAAACTGGATTCACAAAAGTATAGACGGCTAAAAGGCTATGATTTTTAGAAAGGTATCATCAGTGAAAGATCAACATTATGCCCTCAAAGGTATTACAACACAGTGATTAATCTAGAAAGTTAATAGAGATTGCAAAAGGCTAAAAGTAAAGAGTACTCTAAAATACATAACAGTAAGCCCAAGAGTAATTCAACAGTCACACATGAATGTTATTTTAGCAACATATTAGCCTCTGACAGCTAGCATAATGGCTGCGTTCACGTCATGTGGGGTGGTTGGCAGAGATGGGAAAGATTCCTTTGTCAACGACTTCTGACCGTTCATGTCATCTGACAACTTAAGACCTTTCTGTGATCACAGAGGGGGTCGTGTGAGAGTTAAACACACTGTGCACTGACAGCATAACACCACATCCATTAAATGTGGGCTTAACTGAACAACACTGAACAACAGTCTCCGCAGTGGTGTATTCGTTGGCTACATCACAGTTGACCGGTAAAACCTTAACCTATTCTCATTATCGCTGCTGAGAGCAAGTGCAGGACAAGCAGTCAAGTAGATGTCTGTACACAGCCGACCATACAAAGGCTGGTACATGATTATCGAGTCACAGAGATGTTTGGTAATTAAGTGGAGGAGCTCTGAGGTCCTGGAGCTGGTCAGCATCAATCCTGACAGAAGCATGACACCCAGCAGCAGGAGCAAGGAAGAGCAGGACGGTTACCAAAGACAGCCTCTTCCTGCTGCTGTCGCTCACTTCTCATTCCCCCTCCTGTCCTCCAGCTCCCCTTGGACGTGCTCGGATTATGAGCTGTTCCTGCTGACTGGCATTGGCGAGTCAGTGGCGGTCTCTGGCAGTGACTGCACGTTTGCTGTGGTGTGTGTGAGTGTTTGTGTTTTTAAGAAACACGCCAAAAATCACGAGAGCTGTGACGGGGACCATGGAAACATACATGGGTGTCACTGGTTAAACATCACTTAATACAGCACAACTAATCATCTTCATACAGTCATCAATTATCCAATCAGATAGGCAGCTACACACACACACACACACACACGCACACACGCACACACACGCATCCTTACTCTATACCTTATTTGTTTTTTTTGACGTGACTTGAACCTTCCAGGTTGGTTCTCCCTTTGTTTTCTTTTCATTTTCCTGACAACAAAGATGATGCACATGTGAAAATGGATTTATTTATAGTCGATAAATGACATCTTGAACTCATCTCTCAAGAACAGGCTCTAAGCATATGTTACATCAAATACTAATCTAATCCTGCAGAAGAGCAATAAAAATTGGTTTTACTATACCTATTAAATATTTCACAGCTCGGTATGAGAAGATATTGGATGAACAATTGTAGGCACACAGGTAATTACTATAGCAAAGGCTAGAAAGGCCTCCCCTAGAAAAAGTAATTGGAAAAAGTTCCTGTTGTGTTTCTGTAATCAGAGGGAAATATTCAGATGCGGAGTGACAGCGGGGCGTATGGCTTACATTTTAGATTAATAAGAAATACATCGTGTAAATTTAACTATATGTGCTCCAAAATCCAGGCTGTGCCATGTGAAGTGGATTTTTCAGGTGCAGTTGTAAGTTAATTAAAGATGGCGGCTTAAATGTTCCCTCATGTGAGTCATCTTGCTCATCCATTATACAGTGAGTCAGAAAATGACTTGAGGATTCATCAGAGTGGTGTGATGAGTGCTGGCCGATGCATTCAACGACGCTCATCCCTCCCTGCTCAGCAGCCAGTCAGTCATGAAGACAAAATGGATTCGAGCAGACAAAGAAAACCCCTTATGGCACAAAAAAAGAAAGAGAAGCTTGAAAGGGACTAAACAAACTTTTAACAGCCACAATAAAGATAAAGTCAACAGAATAATGGCTGTCAAAAAAATCTGGCACAGGGGGCTGTCAGTCAAAACAATCCAACAGAGACATGCAACAGAGAAAATACTCCACTGCCGTCTCGTCACTCAGACACACACAATTCTTCAGAGGGAAAAACAAAAGGAATAAAAGACTGGATACGCTGTTCATTCTGGATTATGTAGGAAACATACCATAACAGTAGAACAGGTACAAAGTGTGGTCAAAGCCACACTTGTAAAACACAATCAGAATTTACAACAAAGAGAAGAAAAAGAAGTTAAAACGTGAACAATACCAGTCTCGCTTTCATTTTTCAATTCTTCAAACCTTCCTTCAGAAGGAAAGATTGAAAGGAGGGCGTTCCCAAACTTTCTAACACTCCTTTGCCTTTGTCTTTTCATAGACTCAAATAAAAAGGGGATTGAATGAGTTTCACTGGGAATATATGTGAATATATGAATTTGCTGTGTTTTTGTCATTACCTCTGCGAGATCACTGGATTCCCAATGATTTCAAAGTTAACAAGGACACACAGACATCATTACAAACATCACTTCAGCCTGCTTTGGGTAAAAAGTCAATTAGGATATTCTAGCTGCTTACACTTCATTTTAAAATATGTCTGAACTTTGATTTTTTCAGATAATGGCCTAAATTAAGAAAATGGCTCCACACTGACCAATAAAGGTCCTCTTCTCCGTCTAACTGGGCGTCTGGGGAAAGGAGCACTCACCTCTCTCTTTGTTTCCCCTGTCTCCTTTCTGACTTTCTCCCTCCCTCCCTGGCTTCCCTTTTAAGACATGGGGATGCTCTCTTCAAAGTGACATGCTATTTGATTCAGAAAAGGCCAGTGCTTTTAAAGTCAGGCAATTATGGCTCCCTCACTCTTGTGTCAGCAACAGCAGGAAGTCTCCTTAAGAGGACCAAATAAACACGCAATCAAGTACATGACAGATGTGTGACATACATGTGCTGAAATCATAGACTATATGAAAACGCGGTGATGTTCGATGTGGCAGTGCACCTCCCAGTGCTGCAAAAACTTCTGCGAGTGCATCATTAGTGCTCTCTGAAGTGCACGTTATTGTTGCTGGATTTTTTTCAGTTGGTAAGGTAGTCCATGGATAATTGATGCACAGCCTTCAGCTACAAACTCAAAGCGTACTATAATTTTTTACACAACCCTTCAGTCCTAAACCTACAGCACAGTGCTGGAGGGAAAGCCGTGTCATACTACTCTATCACTGAATACTGACTCCCTGCATCAGCTGTCATTAAGATGAATGATAATAGTTTATTCCAGAACACATGGTGATATTGGGGCTGAGCAACATTTATTTTCTCTCAGCACTCTCTCTTCCAAATTACACTTAATTACAATACACAGCTTTACAAGCAAACTCTAATTATAGCACTTTTCAAAACAGAAAATTGCAAAGTGCTCTTGAGGAAAAAGAAGCGTCAGCGAGAGCATTTTTAGCTTCCATGGTGTGATGTATTTCTGACTGAAACGTAATATATGGACGGAGTATCATTACGAGAGGGATTTGATCAAAACTTTAAGATCAGGAACGGTTTTATATCGTGGCTGCGATTATCTCGTTGCTCCAGATCTGGTTTGATTGGTTGCAAATATGTATGCGCCCCTTACTTCATGATGATTCATCAAAAAATATATGTAAATAGGAACAGAAAACAAAGGGATTATAAAATGTAAAAAAAAAAAAAAGAAGAAGAAAGAAAAATGATTTTTTTTCACATATATTTAAAAGAAACCAGGAAATGACTCAACAAAGAACACAGGGACACAGGATTCGAGCTTGAAAATTATACTGTATGCAATGCCTTGCATGGCAGGCACCCAAGGGAGAGAAACTTGGACTGGTGAGATGTATGATCAAAGTTTTTTTTTTTTTTTTTGGAACAGTTGGAGTTGAGACAGAGAAGATTTGCTAAGGCAAACTAAAGAAAGCCCTTTATTAATACATCTTCTCGAAAGAATTTCTCAAAGTTATCCGTTGGAAAACACAATTTATGTCTATTTTGTTATCCTTTCACAGATGAGTTGCATGTGAATGTCAGCAAACTGGTTTTTCCTAATTTCACAGATTAAGGGCATCTTTAGACAGGAATCTGTTAGCGCAATTATCTTATGTATGTTATGTACGTATGTTTTTTCCATAATTTCTCTTGAGGTTTTCAATTACTTCATTGGGAATGATTTACAGAAAGGTTGGCTCTGCAAAAATGGGAGGGTTTTCCATCAGAACCACTCAGGAGTTTAAACAAACAAGACTTCATATAGAGAGCAAATAAAAAAGTAATTATTATACTAAATGTTCTTGAACTCAGTGTGTTGGCAGACGTAAGGAAGTTCAAAGTAATTCTAAGGATAAATATTATCAAAGTTCTGTGATGAGTTGTGCAGAGAGACGAAGAATCTACATTACCTCATAATTTCAAGTGACCAAGAAATCTCCTGTGACTATAGGATCAAATGCATGCCGCAGATGAAGGCAGTGTCTTCAAATATGTGAATCAGTGTCAGTTACTATTGATCTTATTAGTTATATTAGTGATATGCTACATGAAAAGAAATTTGGTTATTACCTGTTTTTCCTTGTTGTGGCTATTGTTACTTTAGTGTTGCATGATAATGCAGTTAAACATGATTTATCCGGGGTTGCTGTGTTCACGTGCAACTGGTAGGCTCTGACCTCTAAGATGTGAGAGTCATGTTTACTTATTTTAATTTTACAGGTTAGATTTTCCAAGAGCGATCATTATCTATGCAACGCTCTTCGGCAGCTGGCTGAAATCATGGATGTTAAGAGCTTCCCACACATCGATCGAGGCGTAAACTATAAAGGTTTTGAACTGCATTACCAATTACCAGTAGCACAACTTTGACTATGACAAATTACATGTCTGCAGTACGTTTCAAGTCTCTGCAATTTTTATTTTCATATGGAACTCAAACTAATGGTTGCATAAAAACTTCATCCATCAAGGTAAAACATTATGGCATGGAAAATGGTTGCCATAATTGAAAAAACAGTGCAGTCAAAATACATTAGGACAGAGGTAAATGTTTTGTTGTGTCAGCTACACTCCAGCACATTGGATTTGAAATGAAATAATGGGTATGACGTTGTAGTACCTACTTTTAGCTTCAGTTTCAGGATTTTTTACAACCATATCAGAGAAAAAGTGTAGGCAAAATAGCTTTTTTGACCTGTTGCAGATCATGCGAATAGCAAACATGTCGAAGCACAGGGAGAACATGAAAACCGGGATTCAAGCCCAGAACTTTCTTGCTGTGAGGTGGCAGCGCTAACCACTTCACCACCGTGCCCCCCACCCCCCCAAAATCTAATAATAATAATACATTTTATTTATTTATCGCTTACATGGCAGGTTACTGTTTAATCGCCAATCATGCTATTATTACTGGTACCCGGTTGGTGTGGATCTGTAATAAATGGGATGCACACACGGACCAATGTCGATGGCGCTTTCAAGCAGAAATGTACACTTTCAGAATAAGTGTGAATCTAATATAACAACAGTGTAAAACAGAACAAAAACACAAACAGGTAGTATTTGGTAGTGTATCTACTACAGGAATATATTTAATGTCCTGTGGATTCCCGATAAAGTAAATACCGACAATATTTATTTTAATATAATAAGTAATAATACAGAATGCTTGAAATCCCCTTTCACACTTGAAGTTTCCTCTCAATCCTCTCTACTCCAGCAAATATCCATAAAGTGTTTTTATGCAAAACACTAATTGTCTAAATTTCAAACAGTTATCCATCACTTGTTTCTTTGCACGTATGCTTGACACTAGGGCACCTTCCCTGCAGTGTTTGCTGAGACACGTATGGCGATAAAGTATGAGAATAAAAATACAGCAAACACAAATGACACACATCAGCCAACAAAATATATACATACAGATGCCACAAGGCTGAGTTGCAACAGTGCAAAACAGCAAGAAACAAATTTCCCTTCAAGGTCAAGAACCCTGTAATGATTATACATGCACATTTATGGTTCAGTGGTTGCTGATATGATCTTGCAAGAGTCTAACTGCGGAGAGGAAGACCTTCTGTCTCTTAGTCCACCTGCAAAAACACTGAAACAACAGACTGGGCTGACAGGTTACCAAGCTAGAAAACAAAAGTTCAGATATGTTCAATTAAACTTCTGCAGAACCATCAATTGTTGTTTCTATGCACTGATTTATGTTTGTGCTTCTTGTAACCCTAACCCTTCATCAGCAGGGAGGCACTGTCCTAGAAACACTAGAAACACTGTCCTACAGATGGAGGAACTAGGCTCAAGACATGCTACGAGCAAGCTGCCATTCTGCTTCAGTGTCCATGAGTATGACAGTGAATCTATCAACTCAACAGAGCTAGAAAAGTGAAATTAGTATAGGGCACATGACGTATAACATGATCGAGGCTTTATTTTCTGTTTTGGGGAAATCCTTAGCCATGCATCACACCATGCACCCAGAAAAATGTGTTATTCTCATTAGAGTTGAGGGATCCACAAAGACTCTGCATAGAAATGTCTCCATGAAAAGCCTCCATCAATTTGGTGTGACATTCCCTAATCAAAAGAGAGAGCAATATAAATCATCTTTTATCAGTTGTCAGCTGATAAGGTAAGATACCTTGGAGAAGTGAAGCCATCTGGAGTAGTGCCCATCTTTTAACGTCAAACGTGAAGGTTACAAAGCCGATTGATGTTGAAAGGGTGTGAAAGTCCTTGGGAAAAGTTACTTCTCCTATAGTGTTCATCATGTTTCACATTGCAACTTAACAAGGAAACATGGCAAAATTACAGACTGATCTGATCCATTCACCACAGATAGAGCATCTGACTCCAGGTTTTCCAGTTGCCAGGAGTTTGCCAGGAAAGACAAAAACAGACAGGAGAAAAGAGATCCTGCCTTAACTACAACATGAGGGTTCACTGGAGCCCCATAGAAGAGTTGGCGTACCAGGAGCTACTACATTTGTGGTAATCATAAGCGAAGCAACCGCGGGGGCAGAGGTTACGCCTTCCCCAGGGCCCCACGGTCAGTAGGTGCCCCCACAGAGCTACTTTTGGGCTGGACCGCGCTGGCGAATGTCTCTCCCCAACTGACTGACATACTAACTGACACTGACTGAGCAATGAAGTTACAATGTAACTGTAACTTTAACTGATGTGTTTCTTTAATCTAACCAGGCGGTAAAATGGAAAGAAAAAAAATGAAGAAAAATGTATTGTCTTCTCTTACGTCTTACTTCTCGTCTTGCTTGTCCTTTCAACATAACTGCGAATATGATGGAACGGATATAAATCTAAGATTACTGCTAGCACTACAAGCCTGACAGAGGCTTGCCTCGATCAAAGCATTGTATGAAGGAGGGGAGGTGAAGTTTTAAAAAGGGACCATGATATGTACAATGTTTGGTGACCTGTTTGGATTATTTTTTGTTCTATGGAAGTTGGTGGAATACACAAATGGACTACACTAAACTACAGCAAGCTGAGCAGGGAAAACAGTTGGTGAGTGAAACATCCATAATAAATCTTTATTAATTTCGGTTTGCGAAGAAATCAGTCAAAATGTTAGATTAACCTGTTTTTTAACTCCATGTTTACCACATCTCAACACCTGTCTGTGTCACTGCCTTTTTTGTTGTAGACTGTCTACTTTATATTTGAATAGGCCTTGTAGTGTTGCAGCGTGCCGTGTCTATTTTATGTTTGTTATTCCCGTGTAAGACAGACATGTTACTGTCCTCGATGCTGAAACATTTGACCGCAACTAGCAAACAGTTTTCTTTGTTTGTTCTTCAGAACAAGCTCGTCTGACAGAGTGGCTTCACTGTATGTTTTCTTAAACATAGGTTTGCTTGGCTCAATAAGTGAAAATTTTTGTTTAATGATAGGATAGGCTAGGATAGGATGGGATATGTCAGCTATTTGAAAGTGGTAAATTTTTAAAATTATTTCATTAGAAGGGCCCCCAAAGAAAGCTCTGCCCCCTCTGTGCGAAGAGTCTAGCTTCACCCCTGGTAATAAGGTAATACATGATGGGTTGGGGCCTCAATGAGTAGTCACGGAACTGGTCACATAAAAAATGTGAAAGATAGATCCATACATTATACAGACACCTCCATTAGTTAGGCACTGTGGACCGCAGAGGGTGTAGCGATGTAATGGATCTGTTTCCCCACCTAATGGCTCCTCTGTGATCCATTTACCAATAAAAAAAAATTGCAGCTCTGTCACAAGACCAATTAACTAATTATCTGACCATCTCCTGAAACCAATTAGATTTCACAAAGCAAGCCTTGGTGCTGTTTCTCTGTGCAACCAAGAGAGATTACAGTTAGATAATAGAGACGGAAACTATGTTATTTTGCAGGAGTTTAAGTCTACAAATTTTGGGGCTATTTTCATCAGTGAAAATATCCTTTAAATCTAAGAATACACCTCTGAAAAGTTTAGAATAAGCTGACAATTTTAGGTTCCAGCAGGCAGCCAGATGGAGAAATTCCAAATGGGTCACAGTAGAGGAATGATTCCCTGGGAAATAGCCCACTGCCCCAAGGCCAAAATATAGCATAATATAATGGCGTGGAGATCAAGGATTTAAGCAGTCACATGAAGGAAAAAGTAAATGTGTACTGCAGCAAGTTCTTGCTATTTTGGGGCCTTTTCACAACTGTTATCTAGCCCTTCCGTTCACTTAAGAGTATTTTATCATTGCCAGCCAATTACATCCACAAGAACAGGACTCAGACCATTAGAAGGAGCCAGGGAAATTCTGTGTAAGACGATGTCAACAGCTAAAGTAGACCAACCAGAGCTGTTATTTTGCCATGCCCCTCCATCCAGACAGCTCTGAATCTACTGTGACAGTAATAGCGGATGATGGGATGCAGTATTGTGATTGGGGAGGTTGGAGGTGTAGGCTGCCTTCAAAAGTTCATATCTCTCAGACTCTTTCCTGAAACCTCAAAAAAGCTGGGAATATTTCTGAAACTTCCTGATACCGGATAATTAAACATTTTTGCAACATTTACTGATTATTTATATTTAATAGGAAGCAGCTGTGTATATATTTTTTTGTGAAAAATAGAAAGAGAGCTAGAAACAGGATAACGGCACATATAATTGTTTTGTTGCATTTAACAATGTTCCACAGATTATAGTGGGTTTTCTGAAAAAGTGAGTTTATAATGATGATGTCATATTATGTCTCAATGAATGTGACGAAACTTCAGAGAAATTTAAAAGATCTGCTTGTTGATTTGTATTTTAGTTTAAAGACTAACTGAAATTAAATTTTTCTTTTTGTCTTCTACAACATACATATCTGGTCTGCAAATCATGTGTCCTCTTCTTTGAGAAAAAAAATTAGAAATCAAACCACAAGGGAAAAAATTATACACGAGATAGCAGCCTGCGACCCAACACTACAGCCACAGACTTGAAAAACAACAACATTAGCTTCCTGCTAAAGTCAAGTATGAACAATGCACCTTAGCTTGTTGAAGGAGTGACCAGACAAAGATTCACCGGGAAAAAGTGCATCGCTAACATCCGTTTTCAGGCTAGAGAACTGTTCAACGTCAGCACATTATATAGCATTTAAATGTTCCTTCAACGTTCCTCAGGTTTGTTTACTTTGTCTCTCGTTCTCCTGCCAGAGCTCAACTTGCAGGCTGCGTTAAAGCAAACATCAACATGTCCCCATCGTGCCAGGTGGGAGAGAAGGTAAAGACCTTTTTTTCCCCCCTTTTAATAATAAAAAAAACAGGCTGACATTATTTTTGACAGCAAAAAAGGAAGACTAAGTGTGATTTCAGTAGGACTATTTTGGTAGCTTACAGGGATTCCTAAAAAAAACCACAAAAAAAAACCAAACTGCATTGCTATCCCCTTTATCCCCTTCAAAACAGCCATGCGAGCAAAAGACCAAGACTCTTTCATTCCCAATAATCCTGCCACTTGATCCAGAACTCTCTTTGCAGCCATGCCCAGCCATACGAGTCATTACTTCTGGGTTGTTGCAGATATCAACTAGTTCTGTTTCTACTTAAAGGCCCCGGATTGTTAATTGCCAGAGCTCACTTTCAAAAAACAAAGATAGTGTTAGAGCAACTGCCCAAAGTTTCCATCTCTGCACGCTACGTTGATAAACCAAGGTTGTACTTAAAGAGTGCAGCGGCACTTTATGGTCCCTGAAGGCAACAGCGGCACACATGGTCACACACAAGTGTTCATCAGCGGAGACAGGTGTGTGACAGACTCATCAAACTTGATGGAGAAACTTGACAGCCTGACCTGATGCTCTACACAGAAGCCTCTGCACAATGATAAAAAAAAAAAAAAAAATGTAACATGAGCGTAACCTCCAAATGGTCCATCAGAGAGCACCAGTCCATCCATCTCACCAGTCGTATCATCCTCAGAGTGATATACCACCTCGGTGCTCCATAAGCAGAAGTAAGAGTCATGAGGTATGTAGCTATGGTAAGCTGCTTTATCTACTAAACCCGTCAGAATCAAGGTCGTTGTTATTCTTTTAATGGTTGACCTTTCTTCTGCTGGTGGGATGCTTGACTGGAGGTCTGACTGAAAGCTGCGCGGCAGTGACAAGAGAGGGAAGACACTGATGGAGCAATGAGAGGATATGACAGACAAGAATATCACAGGAGTAAGATTTAAAGGAACAGTGAGTAGATAAGGCTCTGGACGGTGGAAAAATGCATTTTATTATTGTCCTCTAATGATGGAACAGGGGAATTTGTGGCCATTTTTTGGCACCAAACAGCATTTGTCCTGAATTACTTAAAACTGTGTGTTTGGGCTCATGCAATTTGTATTTTAAGGTGGCCCTGTTTAGGAGTGAATGGAAAATCATATGAACAGCTGCTGCCCCTGAATTATTGCTGCTGACTAAAATCTCTGGCAATGTTTTATCAGATAAAGAAGGAGTGAGAGAGAGACTTAACTCAGGTCAAAAAAGTAATTGAGAAAGACAGTGCGGGAGAGAAACTCTGAGACACTATCTCATAGTTCATACAATAAAAACACACAAAAAAAGGCTATTTGAGTAAATGCATTGTAAAGTTACTTCACAGTATCTCCCTGAGTGTGTGAATGAGTTTCCTCCTCCTACATCCTTGTTGGACTGATAACTTTAGGTTATTATAATGTAGCCACAGCTTTCTTCTTGTGAGATGAATACACACTTGCAGTACCAAAGAGTCTTCCCTCCAGCAAACATTTCTTTTGCAACATGCATCAAAACAGCCCAACAGTAGATCTTACTTCGTGGCAGTTGAAGAAAATCAAATGCGCTGGGACTGAACTGAGTTACATGTTTATTCTTTATTCTTTTTTGTGTCACCACTAAATTGGAAAATTGTGCTGACACAAAATTTTGCGCCCTTGATGGTAATTTGCAGCAGGCTTAGTAAATATCCCCGAGTATGTTCACCTCATCCAATTTATGTGATATGAAAACCTCTACTATGCCTGCTATCATGACGCAGATTACATATGCAAAGCGAGTACAGTATAGACTGAAAAGAGATCTACCTGCCTTATTGAAGATCACCTGTTAAGCCCCAGTCAATACTGTGCCAGCACACCAGCCCTTAAAAGTTAACCATCTAATCATTTGCTGTGAATTCAAATTATATGAACAGCCTCTCCTTATTATACAAAGACCTGAGGGGAACGGAAACCCGTAAGCTGTAGCAGGGGAGTGTTAAAAGGCTGTTAACAAAGTGTCTGCTGTGTTGATACAAACATTGCAACGCTACAATACCCCGCGGTCCTCATAATGTATATGAACTGACACTTCAAAGAGACAAGACTTGCTGTCACTGCCAAGTCGTCTGAGAGATTCTCCAAAAGGTGACTGTACGCTTTGACCATTATCTATCTACTGTACGCTGGACAATGTACATTAGTTTAATTTAATTAGAACTCTTGTTATTGAGGGCTTTATTCAAAATGTGTTGTTTTCCCCTAGGATTAATTGCTACTAAATTAATAAACTCCCATTTTGTAGATAGGGGTAACTGAGATAACATTACTGGCTTCTGCATAATTCTGTTTAATGTGCCTTTTTATCACGCAGAATCCTTTATAAATACTGTAAGTTTATCTTGTTTAATGTCTGAAAGTTCTGAAAGTTCTGAAATATGGCACATGCACTTTAGAAAACTAAGATCAAGACAATATCTCTGTGTACATCGTGCTCAGTATAGCAGCAAGATGAGAAAATCTGTCAAAAAATATAAAGTTGTCACTTGTGTCGGAAAAGATCAGAGAGCGCACAAGACAGGGTGAAGAGCAGGAGATGATGGACTTTTTGGTTTTGGAGGAATTTACGTCTTTCACATTGAGAAGTTTGTCAAGTACAGGATTACACTTTCTCAGCACAGTGGATATTTGTTGTTCTAAAGGGTCAAGCAGAGAGAGATACAATGACAGAGACAGGCAAAATAAGCGTCGAGGAACAGGCAGAGTGTCTTTGAATTAAAACCACCATATTTCTGAAACATCAACATCCAAATACTGCCTCTGTAAGGTACTGCAATTTTCATTTTGTTTGGTGGGAGACATTTAAAAGCTGAAAATAAATATTTCAAGAGAGTAGGTGGAGGATTCTTTATGACTGACCCCTTACCTGATCAGAGAGTTCCTGTATCACAACATCAGAAAGAATATGGGCTTTGAGGTTGAGCGTAGTTTTACAGACGACAAAAACGTCGTACACGGGAAATGCAAATGCAAATATGTTGGCTTATTCCCAACAGAGGAAGGCTCACACTAATAATGAGAGGGGCGGAGAGAGACAAGTAGAGCCATGGGCCAAGAGCCGGCTGCCAAACAACAATAAAAAGCACTTGTGTGTGATAAATCAAGCTGTGAGAGGAAGATGAAGGGCACGCCAGGGTCAGATAGATAGAAATCCTATGTGATCTCTCGCATCTTTCACAAAGACTGTCTGTGGTGTTCCAGGAGGCACTGGGGGGAGACAGATGGCACAGAGGGAAGATACCATATACAAAGAAAAAATAGACAAAAGAAAGAAAGAAACTAAGAAAGAAACAATGAGGGAAGGAACTAGGCATGGATGGATCATGAGACAGTGGGCCCCCAGGCACTGGCATGTAAAAGGTCCCCCATCCTTGTAGATTGGAGCAAGGCCCCCGAACGAGACCCAGAATGACTACAAACAGTGTGGCTATGTAGTTCGTACTGGTTTTGTTTCTATTTGTGTTCATTTTGCATCTTTTTGTGTCTTTTTGTGGTAGTTTTGTGAATCTTTGAGGTCATTTTGTGTCTCTTTGTAGTTGTTTTGCATGGCTTTGTTGATAATTTGTTTCTCCATAAGGTCATTTTGTCTCTTTTTGTCATCACTTTGCATTTCACTGTAGTCTATTTGCATCTCTTTGAATTTTTTTTGTGTCTCTTCGTAGTCCAATAAGAAATGTGAACAGTAGCAACAAAAACTAAAGCCCTGCCCCATCTCCGACACTCTGGGCCCCTGGGCCCCTGGGCCTGTGCTTGGCAGGCCCCTTCAGCAATCTATGCATGGAACCAGAGGGTCTTATCGGAAATCTGGGAGATGGCTGGTTGACCTCTGGAGTTTCTTCACTGCATGGCTGGCTGAACACATCGGATCCCACTGCCACACCAATTGAGAGAGGGGCTGGAGGTGGTGTGAAGGGGCTGAGGCGGGGAAGCTCTGTGGTTGAGGTGTGAACTTGGCTTTTCTCACATTTATCACGGTCAGGTGGAACACTGAATGAACCTTAGCAGCCACCCATCCCGGCTCTTTACTGCGGCTAAAACATGATGGAACACCAGAAACCACTGGGGCTTTCTAGGAGGGTGATATAGATTACTAGGGAAACAGTTCAGAGAGACACACAAGAGAATGTATTTCAGACTGGCACGCCATTACTTTCAATTGTTTCACTTGTCTGCTGAAGCTCACAGGCTTTTGCCTCCTCCTAAAAATCAATTAAAGAACAGATTTACAAAACCTTATAGGAGTGTGACGACTGATGAGTATTTAAAAATCTCTCTGCCTCTCTGTGTCTCTCCTCTGCTATGGATCAATAATTCTTTTATACTGTCTTTAATTGAAATGCAGGGAGCCTGAGGTGATTTAGTCGGCTTTAATTTCCTTGTTCGTTATGAATACAAATATAAGCTCAAGGACATCAGATCTCCATTTATCTACAAACACACAAAACCACATGCACACATCCCTTCCTGTAATAGCTGAGATATACTTCAGTTATATACTATATTTAAATCACTCTATCCATCTATAAAACTGGTTATTTTTATTATCAATCAATCTGCTGATTATTATCTCATTGAATTAATCAATTGTTTGATGTATAAAATGACAGAAAATAGAGAAGAACGACCATTACAATTTCCAAGAAAGTAAGTTGTCAGATTCAAATGTCATGTTGCGTCCGAGCAACTGTCCAAATCCCAAAGAGATTCAGTTTACTATCATAGGAAACGAAGAAAATAAACAAATCCTTTCGTTTGAGAAGCCGCAGCCGTTAATTATTTTGCATTTTTGCTCGAAAAATGACTGAAACGATTATATGTTTATCATAATTGTTGGCAATGAATCTTCTGTTGATCGACTAAAGAATTAGTTGACTAATTGTTATAGCTTTATAGTACATGCATGATATTTGAGAGACCATAAACTCTTTTTAAATTAAGGAATTCACGTGAATATAAAATACTCATTCAATACATGACCGTACATCAAGCCAATTCTTGAGCAAAAGGAGTGCAGCTCCCTTAACAGAGAAAACAATTAAAACTCACACTGTTTTAATAAAGAAGTCGGTTATAATACTCGCAAGCTGATTTCATGCCGCACACTGCGCTAGTAGTTTTTCATACATCAGCAGGGCATGTAAACGGAGTTTATCACCATGCTGAGGAGTTGGAAGTGTGCAACCTGTTGCTTTTACTCCTTTGTCGAACAGCTCACTGTAGTTTTTTTTTCTAGGTCAATCCTCCTTTGCGTTTAAAAATGATTTCCTGACTAAGGGTGTTAAAAATGCAAACGTTGTGTTTGTAGCCACATTTTTTGAGGAACTGTCGCTGTAAGTGCGAACCTCTGTGAACAAATACGTTGTTGTCTCCTGTGACTGCTTCACAGTAAAAGCCGGCAAGAGCTGAACGCTTTTAATGTAATGCAGCAGCAGTAGGAGATGTTCGGTTTAGCAGTAACGGATAGAGCTGTGATATGGCTGTAGAGAGTGAACAGTGACGCTGTTGTCAAAAAACAAATTAAAAACTGTTACGCTGGATTATGTTGATGACATGCATTGATTCCTGCCATTCTCTTCAGCTTTTGAGGGAAATTTCAATCCAGCATAGGAATTAGAGAGGTAATTACTTAATTTAAATGCATAAAATGCTGACCACAGATTGCGGTTTAATTAAATGAATATCTTGAAGATTCTAACTTTAACATGTCATTTTGCTGTCTGAATAAATCTTGGTAGCCTCCCTAGCAGGAAAGCACTTTTGTTTGTTCATTGTTTCCTCATTCACTTTAGTTTCCTATACCTCTATGCCCTCCAGGAGCAATCTGCCCTACAGTTGAAGAAGTTAAAACAAGCGCTACCATCACAGACGCAACATTCACTTTATGTACAGTATGTAATAAGCATTTCAGTGTATATACAGTCCTGGTCGAAATTATAGGTAACCCCGAATTTAAGTACAGAATCTAGAAGCTCTTCAGAAATAAATTATGTATAATCGGAATATTTAATTAAATGTCCAAAGTTACTGAACAAAATAAAAATGATTTCATATAGTCAAATAAAAAATACACACTTGACACAATTAGTGGCACCCTTTTGAAACAAAATAAAACACAAATAAGACTCACCTGTGCTGAATTTTCATTGTTTACATGCCCTGAATTAACCAGTGAACGATGGTTTATTGCATAAAAAGGGGCTGATTGTTTTCAGTTTCTTTTTCACAATGGGAGAAGACAAGGTAGCTGTCTGAGAGAATCAGAAATGCCCATATCCAAAAACATAGGAATTCCATAAGTGCGTAATGTTATCAAGAAGTTTCACAGTCACAAAACCGTCGCTTCCAGGACGTGGCGCTAAGAAGAAACTCAGTGAGAGAAGTCTGCGTAGGTTGATGCAGATTGTGGGAAAAACACCTTGCGAGACATTGAAGGAGCTTCAAGCTTAACTGGAGCAATCTGGAGTGGTGGCTTCGGCCTGTACCATACGCTGCACACTAAACCAAGTCCGAAGATTACCTAGGCATTTTAGCCCGAAATGTGTTACCCTGTGTCCGGTCTTGGGTCTTTCAGCGCGAAACAACCATAAGCACACACCCAGCAGCACAAAAGAACGGCTGAAATGGAAAAGATGGGCTGTTTTAAACAGTCCTGACCGAAATCCCATTGAAAACCATTGGAGAGAGGTGAACTCTGCCATTGCAAAAAGGACTCCTGCAAACTTAAAACACATAGCAATTAAGAGTGGCAGAAACTACCAGCAGACAGGTGCAAGAAGCTTCTAGATGGCTACAAGAAACGTTTAGAGGCTGTCATTGTTGCCAATAGTTCTGCAACTTAATATTAGTTAAGGGTGCCATTAATTGTGTCTGGGGTACATTCTGCATTTGTATTATTTCACTATTGTGTGTTTTATTTTTGAATTTTCTTTTGTTCAGTAACTTTGGACATTTTATTAAAACATTTTGATTATATAAAATTGGTTCATTTGCATTTATATCTGACGCTATTCTAAGTTATGTACTTAAAATTCAGGGGTGCCAATAATTTCAACCAGTACTGCACTCATGCAAAGATAGAAGTCATGTCCCACAACGTAACTAAAACGATAGAAAAGAAAAAACATCTATTTCTGACTTTATCAGGCTTCGCAAACAGCAAACTCGCAGAAGTTTTTGACTTCCGTGACATCAAAAATATTTTACCTCATTACCTCTTCGAGTCTTCAGTCATTCGGTCCCTGTCAAATTTTCAGTCACGGACACTGAGTCTGGCAAATAGCACAAATGAATAATTCAACAGTTGAAGCAGCCTATCAGAGAAACTAACTCCTCTGGTGTTTGGAGGCTCTCTCAGATAGTGGTGTAAATCCAGCAGTCGCCGCTCGCTTAATGAACAACAGTGTAGATAAAACAGCTCAATAGCCTTTACATTTGGAAATAAGCTTTCTGATCCTTTAAATCTCCAGGCACTGCTCAGGGTTGAGGAAAATGTCCGGTTTGACTTTAATGCAGGAGAGCAGCACCGATACAATTCAAAAAAAAAAAAAAAATGAAGCTCTCAAAGAGTTTTCTAACACTTTAAAATATTTAAAAATTCCCCAATATATTCCTCTGCCGACAGTTTTTTCCTATGGTGTCAATCAGGTGGGAACTCAGTATTTATTTTCTATTTTGGTTTCAGGGTGTAACTTAGTGAACTTCAAATAAATGCTAGTGACCCACATTTATCCACTCGTTCTTATACGACTTTAGGAAGCCAAAAAAATCTTCCTTCCCACTGCCAGGTTACTAGAGAGGTTGAGAATAGATGTAATGTTACAGTTGAAAAATTAAATGGCAGGAATTACCTCCAACAATGCGTTTTTTGAATTGACTTGCACCTCAGGTTCAATGTTTCTACATATTTTGCCAGGCAACTTTGATGAAAAGGTAAAGGAGTATCTCCGCTCCCTCTGCAGTTTTTTCAAAGCAGTGCTTTGAACAAGAGCTGCGAAACTGCTTTTAATCTATGAACGCCCTGATTAAGATGAAGTTGTCCTTGCAAGCTTTTGAGCATTTTAAAGTCATCCTATCGAGGAGGGGAATCTAAAGCTGAGTGTCTGGGGAACAAAAACACTGGAGGGAGAGGACTCTCATTTGGCTTCAGTTCTCCTCAGGCAGCCATGTTCCCCGGGCTGATGGATGAAGGGAGAAACTCATCTTGTGACTAATTATTTATCTTCCCTCCAGAACTGTTGTGTCTGGGGGTTGGAAATAACACAACCCTCTGCTCTGACCAAGGCGTAAACAAACTAGAGTGATAGAGGTGACTAAGTCTCCTCTTTCTCCAACACAACACTGTAGAGCAAGGCTGCCATACAAACAGCCCACAGACAAAATCTGGCAGGTTATATATCTACCTTCCTAAATAACTTCTGTTAGACTTAGAATAGTATTATTTTATAGTGAGTGGTTTTATGATTAGTTTTTTAACAACATCATTGGTGCCACTTTTTCAAGAATTCCAAAATGAGAACTTACACCTAGTTTATTTGAATTAATTTCAGCGAAACCCATATAGCCCAATCCTAAACTCAATTTCTGATTTGTGGTTGTGATAATTTCACTGTAAGACTCTTCCAAGTTTGAACAATTTTACCCTTTTTCACAAGTTTTCCATCCACCCAAAAGAGTCACGATTATCAGTTCGGCACGTCTCACGTCTTACCTCTGCTTTGTGTTATTGAAGAGAACCCTTTTTTGGAGAGCACAATAGGGCACTGCTCCCCACCGTTTAGGGACAGCCCCCACTGGAACATGAGGCACGGCCTGGTGTGCTAATACACTGTGATTTCACAAATATCATGTTTACTTTTTTTCCCCACGTTTGGATGGTAGTTCAGATCTCAGGTGACAGCCTCATTGCCACTACTGAAATACATTCTCAATTACAACTTATGAAGAAAAGCTAGAGTATTAACTTAGCTTTATTTACTCAGTTTAACCTGTAGTCCACCATTCAGAGTATCTTACAGTTTCTCTTTTGGCCTACAGAATGTGCTGCAGAGACCAGGATTTACTGTAGACTTACAATCAGTAAAAAAAACTGAGCAGACACCCAGAAGGAGGCATTCAATTCTAGTAGCGGGAGGTCTGTGTCCTCCAGCACTTTGAGCTCCTCTAATCTCTTATTCATGTATTCAAGGTGAGAGGGGGAGAAGAGCAGCTACAAGTGAGAGCCCAGTGAGTCAAAGAACAGGGGTAAAGGGGCAAAGAGAGCAATGGTGGTTGGAGAGATGGAAGGAGGGGAGGGGGAAAGAAATGGGAGGTGAAAAGTCCAGACTCCCTTCGTCTTTCAATGAACCTCTCTATCATCACTGGATCCTACATAGGAGAAGACAGGCTCTGGTCCAGGAGCTCCACACAAACCAGGAACAAAGGGAATCCCCATCTGATCCAAATGTTGTCTGAATGGTTTTACGGTAGCCACGGCACTGAGGTGAGGCTTGAATAAGATGTGACTCAAGAGAGCTCTGATCAGAGGTGGCCTGTCATTTTCAGAAGAGAACATCCATTTGGGGAGCTTTTTTGTTCTCAGCACATAATCTGTATATTATATATAAAATTCAAAATACAGAGAAAATAGAAATCTAAGTGTCATATGATTGGATTTTCAAAGTCCCATTCCCTTTACATTATGTCTTGATATCAACAGTCAATGAATTCATTAACGTCTGCTGAGGCTGCACCAGCTATTCACATCTACAGAAATAAAGACTGCAGCAAATACACGACTGTTGAATAATGGAGCACTGAAATACTGAGGAATGAGACATACAGCATAACACCCACATAGACATATTTACACGCACACACATGTCCAGTGTAACTGACGTACCAAACCGCATGGAGACTAATCAATTTGTGTCAATGAAAAGTTAAATACATTGTATCACTAACATCTTTTTTTTTCCCCCATTTATCAACCATCAGCCCAATTTCCATAAGCTCACATCTACACTACCAGTCCAAAGTTTTAGAACACCCCCATTTTTGCAGTTTTTATTGAATTTCAGCAGTTCAAGTCCAGTGAGTAAACTTCAATGGTACAAAGGTAAGCGGTAAACTGCCCAAGGTTTAAAAAAAAGAAAAAAAAGTTTCTTTCTTTTCAAGAGATTAAGAAATAGTTTACATCTTTTCTGCAGCAACGGAAGTAAATGAAACCTTGAAAGGGAAATTCTGCAACAGTGTTGGGACCAACTTTCTGAAAAATATTTGATTTCCACTGTAGAAAGAACGTCACGATTGTGTTCAGCTACTGGATGAGTCGAAAATTTAGATTAAACTTAGTTCAACAAGAAGATTCAACGATTCCTTGTTTTTAAAAACAGCTGGAAAAATTGACGTGTTCTAAAACGTTTGAGCAGTAGCGTACATTCAATCATATATGAATGCACAGAAACCTACACACAAACACAGATCCTTTCAACTCTGACAATGGATCCTCCAAGGACACAGGGAAGCTATTGTGTTCAAAGCCTTGCTTCCTCCGAGGAGAAAGCACACGGCGCGTGTATTTACTGTTTATTATGCAGATATCATCGCTAAGCACTCTCATGTAATGCAAACGCACACACGTGTGAACAAACTCATTTAGAATTTAGCATGTTGTGCTGTCTCGGTGCCTTCGATTCATTTGGTCATGAGACTGTACATGGAAAGGATTTCTTAAGCACTAACACTGTGGATATAGCATCAAGCAAAGAATAACATGAATAATGCACACCTAAAGAAAATCACTGCTCATACGGCTGTATACAAGCCTTTGAAGTCAAGGCATATCTTGTGTTTCTAACTAAGCTATGATGGATCTGGAAGAAAAAAAATAAAAAATCAGGAGTCACTATTGAATTGAGCCTGAAATGGGTTAACTTGCTCCACTTACGTGAGGAAATGGGAGGGGAATGGAACTCTGACAGCACTGCTGAAACTAAAAGTGATACGGAGAGCCGCATGTTCTCACTTTCTTATACATGTCTGGAAGTTTTAGCGAAGCCTTCGTTCACCAGGTAAGGTTGCATTTTGTCAAGTCTGCAGTCCCGTCTTTTATGTAAACTAGTGTATTTCATTAATTTGAAACACTGACAACTATGCATCTAGACTGAAATTATGCTGCTCTAACTTTCTCATTAATTCTCCTTTTATTGTCTAGACATGGCCTCTGCCAGAAGTCCATCTGTCCAACTGTGTTCACTAAACCTGTGTCCATTCCCTGTGGGCACAACTTCTGCTCTGACTGTATCTCAAACTACTGGGACGATAAAAATTTTAGAGTTTTACAGCAGACCGCTGCTTCGGATTAAAACTTTCATTGCTGAGATGGTTGCAAAGGTCAAAAAGAGAGATCAAGGAATATCTTCTGGTTCCCCCAAACAAGCAGGAAATGGAAATGTGCTCTGCAGTCTTTGTCTCACAGCCCCAAAGTCCTGCTTAGTGTGTCTCCTGTCTTACTGTGAAACACATCTGGAGCCTCATCTGAGCATTTCAGCCTTGAAGAAGCACAGGCTGATCAACCGAGTTGAGAACCCGGAGAGCAGGATATTAAGGAAGCATGACGAGCCTTTGGAGCTGTTTTGCAGGGTGGACCAAATGTTTCTATGTGAGTCCTGTAAAAACAGTGGCCATAAAACCCACGAGATAGTTACTCTAGAGGAGGAGGCTCAAATGAGAAAAAACCCAGCTGGGAATAGATAAGAAGCACACGGATCAGATGATCCAGGCACATCAGCAGAAAAATTCAAGAGGTTCAAAACTCAGTGGACGCTAGCAGAAATAATGCTGCGCAATCACTGTCATGCAGCATGCACGCGATGACTGCTTTGGTGGACTACATCAGGAGGAGCCAAGCTGAGCTGACTGAGGTAATTGAGATGAAGCAGAAAAATACTGAAAAAGTGGCAGAAGGAATCATTAATGAACTGGAGGGAGAAATTATGCAAATAAAGCAGAAAAACTTGCAGCTCAATCAGATCTCACTTGGTGACGACCCCTTCATGTTCGGTGAGAATTTCCTTTCTCTTACCATCACTGAGCCCGGGGTTAAGGACTGGTCTGATGTGACGCTTAGCAGTGATCAGTTTACAGTGCAGGGAGCCATGGCCAAGCTGGAGACAACAATAATGAGAGAAATACGTATGCTGTGTGATCCCGACTTGAAAGAAAAGCAGCGGCACACTGTAGATCTAACTCTGGATCCTGACACAGCAAACCCGTCTCACTGTTTCTGCGGATGGGAAACAAGTGACAAATGGAGACCGAAAGAGGAATCTTCCAAACAAACTGGAGAGGTTTGACCATGTCCTTAAGATCTTGGCAAAGGAGGGTTTCTCCTCAGGAAAATTTTACTACGACGTCCAGGTTACAGACAAAACACAGTGGTATTTAGGAGTTGCAAACCAATCCATCGCCAGAAAGGGGGCTATACAATTTAGCAACCAGAACGGCTACTGGACTATTTGCCTGAGGAAGAGAGAGGAGTTTACAGCCAACGCAAGCCCTGCCATTAACCTCCATGTGAGGGAGATGCTTCAAAAGGCTGGGGCGTTTGTTGATTACCAGGAGGTTCAAGTTTCCTTCTATGATGTGGGTGCCAGGGCTTCTCTTTCACCGGATGTCACTTCACCGGGAAGCTCTATCCATGCTCCAGCCCCTGGGGGTAATGACGGCGGCAAAAAGTCAGCCCCCCCTGATCATTAGTCCTGGCGACCACACCAGCTAAGTTTTTATTTTGTTTTCTGGTTTGAACATGCTAAAAAGAGACAGTGAGAAAGATCACAATAGTAGAATGCAGGAATTTTTTCTATCTGTGAAACTCCAGTGTGTCACTCTGGTCGCCCCATCCATCAGCGTCGTGTCACTATGTGTCGCCAGTCACACAGACAGCTGTAGATCTGGAACAGAGTCCCCATGCAGCCATCAGGACATTCACTACACGCACACATGCACATATCTCTCAGAGACACTGATTTTGCTGTACATCTCCCTGGGTTACAAAAAGAAAACTTTACGAACTGGCCGTCAATTTTGATACTTTTAAGCTGCTCTTGGATGCCACCATGATCTTACAAATACCAGAGCTACTTTAAGTCATATACTATTTACAAATGTTTCATAGCATTTGTTTTGTGCTCCTTGGAGTTCCACATATCAGGACTGTTTACTAACAACATGATGGATGGCAAGAATTATTTTCTCCACGAATTAATGTGTACAGTTAAAAGGGTAGTTATTAAATTGATCAGTCACAATGCTGGCGCCTGAGTGGACATATTGCCTTTTCTCTAACTAAAATTAGCCAAACCTGCAAGTTGCAGGCGTTTCCAATTTCAAATGCAGCAAATCTGCCTGATTGGGAGACTTAAGTAACTTTTTAGTGAGCAGAGCCAGTTAAAGTCTATTTTTTTTTTTTTTTTTTTAGGGTTCTGTATCTTTCTTGTTATGATGCTAGTCTGTCAGTACTGTTACGTACTGTTGTGTGTTGAATTAACTGAAAAGTATTGCAATGTCCACTATGTGATATTTGAAAACAATTAATAAAGGTGATTACAAACAGGAGTTTCTTCGATTTCTTTATCTGGACACACTCTTGATAAACACTCAAAAACAATCTAAGAAAACCCGCCAACAGAGAAAGAGACTGGACAATGAATTACTTCGATATGTAATTAAAGTGCATCTCTCACTTAGTGGAATATAAACACAAATTAGAGACTCTCTTGACAGCCTGAGATTCCTACAGCATACTCTAAGCAATTTTGTAGCCATCAATTGCAAAACATTCCACTACTTTTCTTCCCAACTGCAATTTGAAAAACAAAAATAATGTTAATTCTGCCTTTTGCAAAAAAGGGAATAAGATTTTGATGATTGATTTTGATGATGATGGATAATTGTATGGCCATGTCTGAAGTGATAACACGTTACCTGCATAATGGCAACGGGAATATGCCGGTGGTGAATAAATAGGAAGGTAGGGTTAACCTCATGAAACAACAACTTTGTTTTAATGCTCTCACTCTGGCCAAGCCAGAGAAAGACAGGGTTCAAAATCATTAATAATCAACAGGCAGCAGGTTGACAGATATTATGACGGGAAGGCAGGGTTCTCTGCGCATCTTCCAACAGTATGCAGCTGAATCAGGTGCTTCTCATAGCACCAGGTCGAACTTGTCACTTAGCCAGTGAAATGTCTCATATGGACTGGCACAAAAATTTGTACAGACATTCGGGGTACCCTGATGATTTATTCTAAAGGCTTTGGTTACGTCCTCAATAGCGCCACCATGAGGTACACATTTTGATTTTGAGTAAAATCATTAACTACTGGATGGATTGTCATAAAATCTGACATTCATGTACCCCTGAGGATCAACTGTTATGACTTTGGTAATCCTCTGACTTATTATCTAGCCCCATCATAAGGTCAAAGATTCAATTTGTCCGCTACTTTGGTTTATGAACTAATATCTGCAAAACTGACCCATGACCCTCAGTTGTACTTTGAGTTTCGTGATAATTAATGAATGTTACCCAGCTAACATGCTAGCCGGGTAACACGGTAAACATAACAGCTAGAATCTTGTCATTGTAAGCATGTGGGAGTTAAGACATTTTGGGAAAGTGAGGACGTTTTGGCGTGTCCTCACTTTCTGACACACCTTTAAAGGGCTGTTTGAGGGTTAAGACTTGGTTTAAGGGTTAGCGTTAGAATTAGGTTTAGGTTAGGGTTAGGGTAAGGGTTGGGGTTAGGCATTTAGTTGTGATGGTTAAGATTAGGGTAAGGGGTTAGGGAATGCAAAATGTCAATGAGTGTCCTCACAAAAATAGAAGTACAAACATGTGTGTGTGTGTGTGTGTGTGTGTGTGTGTGTGTGTGTGTGTGTGTGTGTGTGTGTGTGTGTGTGGATGTATCTGTGTTTCTGCAAGTGCACATGCCTTTTTGTCCTTCTGTCCTACAGTATGTATCTAATGAAGTACCAAACGCAACGAGATAAATCCATCCATTAAGGTCCCTTAACAAGACTAAATCCACATGGCACGGCTGCTAATGAGTCACGGCTCCATCAGTCGTCCTCGGAGAGCAAGAGGACCTGACTGAAGATGGAGAGCGACCGGGAGTCAGACAGAATTAGACCCTCTTAGCCAGTAAATCTACAGCTCCAACTGTTGTAGACCTCCATCCTTTAGCTGCCAGTCCTTCAGTCAGTGACTTCAAGCTATCAAGCAGCAACGACTGATTAGACACTGGAATCATATCCGACACAGGGAAACTCTAATCATCTGTAATCATTGATCTGCCATTACTGGGCCATACTCATTAGCCTGATGGAACAATGCCCTGTAGAATTCTGTTGTTACTGGGCTATTATTAGCTTTCAGGCTACCGCTGTTCTGAACATGTGTTCTCTGCACTTGTGGCTAACGTAACAGCACAGGGATGAAAGGATTACTCAAGAAACTGGAGTTTGTCAAATAATAAAAACACTCAATTAAATTTATGTTTCAAAGCTTTGTTGCATCTGTGGAAGTATTATACAGCAAAAAAGTGAGAGATGAGAGAAGAAAGAAAGAAGAGTCCAGCAGTAAAAACACCACAAACTATCACAGTTTTGTGAGCATTTTAATTTTGGGGGATGCATTAAGCTATGGTAAGCGCTGCTATACAGTAGCTTACCTACCATACAGCTCAAGTGGCTACTGCCTTCAAGTAAAAGACCGTCATGCCAATTATAAGAAGCATACGAGTAGAAGTACAACAGCAAAATATGTAATTATAAAAGATTGTAAATAGTTGCAGCCTTAAAACAGTATAAGCCAAATAGCGTGTACAAGACAGCCCTACTAAATCTAGATTTCGCTGTATGATCTTAGCACGCTTGCTACCTACACACGCTTTGCTACCTACACAATAAATCAAGTAGAGGGGGTTGCAGAGTACAGCATGATCACATACTGTACACTGTTTGTGTTCCAGTTTTGGTAAATATCAATAAAAAAAGAAATAAAATAAAAAAATGACAAATTAAAACTGAGACAGGGATAGATGTCTGTGATTGTGATAAGCTCATTTTTGCAGGCAAGGCAAGGCAATTTTATTTATGTTGAACACTTTATTATAGATAATCTAATCTAAATGTGATTTACACTGAACTGATATGAAATACATGTCTGTGTTTTGTGTTTCACAAAATTCAATATCTTGAGGGGTGTTTCAAGACATACACCAGAGATAAATTGATTTCAGTAAGAAGACATTAAATCACGTGAGTAAGATTACCTTAAAGGTTTCCTGTTGGTTTTGCTCAAAGCTGTGAGCAAATGAAGACGACCGGCAGCCGGAGATGTCATCATGATAGTAATGCACTTACACTGCGTGTTCCTAACTTGACTTAACTGACAGAGAGAAAAATAATGGGTGAGTGATTTTGCTCTCTATCTCTGAGATGGCAAGAAAAACAACTGGGTGGCTTTTCCAGTGCCAGATCAGATTTTCGTTCCGAAAGGGCTTTGATCTTAAGGCTTTCTGACAGACTTTAATCTGAGCAGACCACACACACACACACACACACACACACACACACACACACACACACACACACACACACACACACACACACACACACACACAGACATCTTTTCATTGAAGCCCACATTGTACAAAATGGACTCGATTTATTTCCAGCTGTCTGTTTGGTTTTTGTGAAATTAGTGCAGTGATGGTGTTACAGAGAACTCTGACAGAGGACACTGTGGTTGATAAATAACAACAAAGTGTCTGTAAAAAGGGAAAGTAAAGTGTAAAACCATGTTCATGCTGAGCTCATCTGTTTTCCTTTATACACAAATTGTGGTGAGTCATACTGTACTGTAACTTTGGGATTCTTTTGTATGCCCATTGAGGCTGTTGTCACAATAGTCGCTTTTCTACATAAACGTGCCGGCTGCACCTTTTCTTTTAGCCGTTTTCAGTGGATTTGTTACCGCAGGTGCATGTCTACTTCAGTTTCATATTTCTATGCAAAGGAGGGACAGACTGTGGGAAGAGGAGGACACTGTAACTACACAGCAAAAAAGTAAAAAACTGAAAAGAAGATCATTTTACTCATCTTAAAGCACCCTTGGTTTTTTTTTTTTATCAGAGTATGACAAAAAGAAAATAGCAGCGCCTCAATGAAAAAAAAAAAGCAGCCCCTAGTCTGAGAAACAGCTGACTGAAATCCTACACAAAAAATGGTAAAAGACAAATGGGAGCAGCAGACCCGCCAAGCGCGACCATATTCAGACATACTTCACTTGCTGTGAGTTTTCAACATTTTGTACAGTGAAAGAAAAATGCATACGCCCGTGCAGCAGGTTTAAGGGGTGGGGATGTACAAGACACAAACATTTTTGAATAGTCTTAGTACATGGTGTACTTATCCATGTTTGGAGGAAAAAAAGGTCATTAACTTTGTAAAGCAGAGATCTTCAAACTGATGGCTGAAATTAGAGTCAGAATTTACACTCATGCTTGGAGTCAAAATGCAGTTAAATCTAAATGTTTAGATTCAGTGGGACTCTCTGAGGTTGTAATTTTTCCAATATCCATCGTGAATAAATATCCATAAATCTACGTACAAATCTGAGGGAAAAAAAAGACACTGCAGAACTTTCCTGAGAGCCTTCACGTTTTTAAGTTTTCTTCACTGTCAGAGTACTACAGTGGCAGTCTTCTGTACGTCTATGGGTACAGTGCAAACAAGAACTGCTAATAGCTAATTCGGCATACTTTTAATGGCTCAAGTTGTAGCCAACAGCTAACTGAATCCTGAACTACATTTTACTTTGCTTACGCCGTTTACATATTCCAAAGCATCATGGCAGCTGGAGTTAATAAATATCAGCTTTTTTCACTTTGCACTATCAATATTGTTTTTGACATTAGGGAACACTGTCTCAATTTTGTATAAGGGGTGGCCCACAGTGTCAGAAATTAAAACCCCTAGGAATATGTTTGTTTATACAGCTTTATGTTACAAATTATTATCTTGTACTCACTCTTGCTATGATTATTAGTCTGGTCTCACTGCTTTGTACCAATGTACTAAAATATTCTCCCAAGTTCTCCCTGATATGCCTTGCCCTTCCTGTGAACCCACGATAAAACCTCCCCATGTCATATTAATTATATTTATGTATTGTCTCCCTCTCTGTTACATCATTGATGTGTTGCCATATACCGTATATGCTTTGTGAAACAGTTTGCTGTTGGTAATCCTCGGCATTGTACCATGCTTTCCCCTGCTGCGGCATAATAAACACGACTCCACTGCTTAAAAGGAGATCCGCATCAGACTGTGATTTCTAAAGCATCGGCTGATTCAACCAAATGCAAAAATTAGCTACAAAAAAAACCAAACACAAATTCCCACACGGAATGAGAAGGAGAAACAAAAAATGAAACAAAATGCAAAAAGGTTAGTACAAAGTAGAGAGCATTTTATCCATATCACCCAATCCTAAAACTTAAGTAATATGAGTACTGTATTTATCGTCCATCCTTTCAACTTTGTTCTTAACTGCTTAGCGCTTGTGGCTACGAGAGGGCTTGAGCGAATCCCAGAATGCATTGGGTGAGAGGCAAGATACACCCCGGACAGGTGTAGCAATATCAAGTAGATGTGTGGATGACATTATCAGTTATTTGCTCAATAATTTCATTATGGTGAAACAAGTTATAGGTCTGTCACGAAAAGCAATCTCAGCTGCCTACAAAAGTCAACTTTTGTTGACGATTTAAAGGGACGGCACTCGCAAGGTCAACACTGTTTGCTGACTGGTGAGAAACATTATTTACATATATAACTGGTAACACTAGCCAGCAGTGGGACTTAAAGGAAGACGGGTCATGCGCAGCTCCTCGCAAGGTGAAATATCTTACCTCTACCTGCGGGAATTAAATTTATAATACCACAAAGAGCACACAGATATTGTCTTTGATGGAGCCGTTGGCGACTGTCCTCGGCGGGAGAAAAAATTAGCCATTTAGCTGACCAGTGCAAGGTTCCGCAGGCCATGTTTGACTAGAAGCAGCACCAGTGAATCAGCTCTGCCCTGCGAGCACTGATAGTTAATATGGAGGCCCCGTGCATCTCTGCCAGATTGTAAATCCAGACCAATTAGTGTCACCCCGACAGATGAGAAGATGGAGTAACACCTCTCTGTTTAAGGGCCCTCTTCTTTCTACCGCTCATTATGGAATTAATTAGAAACCCATTCTTTAATTAGACAGCACGCTGGCCCTGACTGAAACTTGGCTCATTGGGTGAATGTTTGCCCACACACACGCGCGCGCGCTAACACGTGCACAAACAGGTACAGAAAGACATTTTATATGTGACAGCTTGTGTATAACAGGTCAGTATGCATGAGCGAGCCGAAGGCATGTGACTTTTTGATGGATGGGACTGTTGGCATAGTGAGAGGCAGGCCGACGTGAAATCTCCACCGTGCACTGGCTTCCTGGTTTTAGCCGTGTGACCTCCAAACAGTCCAGACAAGCAGAGCTGCGGGCTACAGCAAGCTAATCAAAAACAGCAAAGACCAAACAGGCTACCTCTTTCAGACCTTCTCAAAATAACAGGATTATAGTTTATCTCTCACCAGCAGTTATTTGATGCTGGTAGCATTTAAATTACCTTCCATCAGGCAAAATCCAACCGGACAAAGTGAGCCATTGTAATTCCAAGTAGGGTCTGTGTAACACATACAAAATAGTATTGGAGCATTGTCACAAAACAAGCGAGCACAAGTTTCTTTACTTTTTAGTGCCCTGGTGGCGGTGAGGTAGTAGTGACAGTACCTGGAGCCAGGCCGGTTCTTTTCCTCTTCTTGCCATTTTCAACACTGTTTTCCAACGGACACTCTGTCACCAGCAGCCCGTTGGAGCTGTTGAAGTGAAGAGGGTCGTTGTTGGTCGCTGGGTCAAAGGGGAGAGCGTTGAGCCCTAAAAGTTGCCAAGAAGAACCATTTTAGATGAGATGATGCAGCGGTGCACAACTAACAACAATATGTGTCTTAAGAATACTTTAAAATCCCATTTTAGCTTGAACGCACCACCTTCACAAGTTCAAAAAGTTCATTCAAACCCATGGAGACCCCACTGCCCCACAACCACCACTACAGGATAGAATTAATTGAACGAGCAAGTAACTTCTGTTGCATTGCACCCTATAGAATGGAACCGGGATGAATTGATTAGTACAATAAAGTAACCATTCATATAATTATCTAACTCAAAAAAGTCAATTTAGTGGTAAGTTACTCTTTAAAAATGCATTAAATGTGTAACTAGGATTGTGCTTTCTCACGGTGTAAAACTACCATTATAACCACATCTGCAGGGATTTGACAGAGCTCTTTGATCAATATCATTGACTCATCAAATGCTCCACACCCTGTAATTTTAGCCTTTCATAATCTGACCTTCTGACACTCCGGTTGTTCATTTTATTGGAAAAGGCTATGTAACCTTGCAACTACTGAAAACTGAAGTGCATGGAGTGGTTGCCTTGTTAAAAGATAGCATTAACTGTCTCATGAAAATACTCAAAACTAACTTAATACACAGGAAACACACACAAATATAGTAACAAACACATATATTTCTTTTTTTTTTTCTTTTTTTTTTACATTCAACCCCTATAATTTTTTAAAATGAAAGATGTTACAAAACTTAAAACAAAGACAGACAATGTCTGGAATAATGTGAAAACAAATGATCAAAAGTAACTAGACAGAATAGCATGTCCAAAAATATTACTTAAAAAAATGACAGAACAAAAAAAGAAAAAAAAGTAAAGATGCTCTGAATTCCAATTAGATATTTCTACACTGAGATGCTAGTGTCAAGAGTTTCTAGATCTTCCTCAAATCTATTATTAATGTGGACAGACTGTCTATACACACACACACACACACACACACACACACACACACACACACACACACGTGATATGAATCATAATACTATCAAAGAGTCTGGGCTTTAATGCAGAACAACCAAATCTGCCTAATGGTTTTTAGCCCATATTCAGTTCTATAAATACTTAAATTTCCACCTGCTCATCTTCTCATTATTCTGTTCCTTCAAACGACCTGGTAGTCTGACACAGAATGGAGCAGTAAATAATGTCACATCCTTGAATAATTTTCCAAATAGTAAAGTGGAAGTTATTTCCAGACCCCAAAGAGTGAAAAGCAAATAGGCTCTAAAATATCAGCTATGAAAACTTAGGGAAACATTTATGGTTCACACATAATTCTGCAGACGGCTTGGGAGACACCAGAACCATAGTAATGTAAAAACCATATCATCTCCTAATTTACAACTGTTTCTGTGTGGTTTTTTATTTTATTTTTTATTTTATTTTGTGGCTGAATACAACAGGAATGGATGATGGCGAGTGAATCATGCTCTCTCAAACTGACAGCTTTATTGATCGCTCATACAGGGATGAGACGCGATTTCAGTTATCAAACTCTAACAGCGTTATCCTGTTTACCTCAAAACGTTTGCTTCTGTGTCTGTGTGTTTTCTGTCCTCTGCATTTAGCTATTATTTTTTAATCAATAACCCAATTTAAAAAGTACCATTGCAGTGTTAGTATTTATTCAACCTGTTTATTTTTTTCTTAGTTACACACCGGGGTAGGGACTCTGTCAGACCAGCAGCAGTTTATTTGCTTGATCTCCCCAAGTTTCTCCTCACTGTCTTTACATGGAGATTTTTGAGCCGTTATTGTCGCAAGAGGACCTAATCTTATGCAACTACAGTGAACAAGGTCTTTTTGCAACAGGAAACACAAAAGCTTTGGAGTCTGGACACAAAATCAGATTAAAATTGGCAAAAACTGTAAGTATTTTTTGGTAAAAATGGCCAAAATCTGTATTGAGAGAAAACAGGAAACACTGAGCGGCATCTTGCACCGGGAGTATGACGAGATTTCATAAAGCTCGGTTGTATTTACACTGGTACTAACATGTCTCCACCGTGCACAATAAAAATATATTTTGCACTCCCCCGCTATATTGCCATACGCATACCTTCATCTGAATAAAAAATTACATTTTCATTTAAATTGAAATTAAATATTTATATTTATATGTACTGACAATGGCAGTTTTGCTACACTCAGTCCTAATCCCCATGTATCCTTTTTGATTCATGGTTGGTTCCACATACAGGAGTGCACATATTTCCTTTTTGTAGCTCTGAGTGAATTATGATTATTTACACTTTGCTGCAAATGTGGCAAAAATTTTCACCTGGGCTCACACATCAAATGTAAAGTGTTAAAACTATGATTTTTTTTGCTCTGACAACTGACCCAAAGACTTGGTTTGTCTTCCTCAGTGCTTTTCATCCCTTTTTCCTCTGTGTAACTACTGCACATGCTGACATGAGATTGGCTTCACGCATTTATGGACGCGGCCAGCCTCTATCCCACCGTTATGTCTCGGTTCCATATATTGGACAAGACCAAGCCTGTAATGTGTTTACAAGGGATTTTAATAGCTGCCTTCATTCAGATGAGTCTCTTCCTCATTCACTATTAGACAAGGACAGATGGAGCCTTTCTCTGTGTGGACTTTCACCAATCTATCTTGTGTTTCACTTTGGGATCTCCCCTCTATGTATATGTTTTATGTGAGTGCATCAATCTTTCTATCTATCTACGCTTTTATTATTCCTGCGCCCATCTAATCCATTGTGTCCCTCAGTAATCCAGGTTTTGTGCTGATACACTTTCTGCTGGCAATCTTTTGTGTTACGAGGTCTGCAGCGTTCATGACACTAGCTTATACCTGAGCACTATCTCTGGACTCAACCACACACGTAGGTTTGGCCAACTTATATTTGCAATTTAGGTGACTGAAGACAGAAGCATAACAGTGCAGAATAATCTGGAAAGAGGGCTGGTACAGTATATACTTGTTCTGGGATGAATTGATTGATATTCAATGTGGGAGCACGTTTCATCATGGGCCACTCAGCTTCTCTAGTCCACTTCAAAAGCAACAGACAGTTTCTTAATGCATTGAATGCAGAGTCCCGTCCAGCTTCTTCTAAGAGAAAAATGTTTGCTGCCTGGGAACTGGTCCCAAAGCGTAAAACATAAAACACCTAAAATGTGACTCCAAGTGCAGAAGGTGTCCCTCTTTGAGCAGAGTAAGATGTTTTACCATGACAAAAAACCTTGTAACAAACATTACCCAAAATGCAACTTAACTGCTGACAGTCTGGTCAAGGTTTTAGGTGTGTTATGCTAGTAGCGGCTAATGTTACCTTCAGGCCCAACAAGTCCTCCAACTTGAATGACCACATAGGTTGTTTGTCCCTACCCTCTGATACGACCCATAGGAGCACTTTGTCACTCTATTCACTGCGCCACCTAACTTCCTCCCTTGCTCCCGTCATAATTACTACGGCCACTGGATGTCAGCTAACAATAACACGGAGCTATGGGTCACAATAACCTGCTGGCACAGATAACCTGGGGGCTCATTTTTTTTATAGGAGGACAGGCTGCTTGAGCCGCTCGTCTCAAGCGGAGATGAGGAGCGGGCTACAGAAGTCACTTCTTTCGATCTACACCTCCGGATTGTTTTTCATTTTCAAACTTATAGTCTTCAGCCCCAACCAACACTGACTTAAGTGACATCACTTAAGGACATTATCAGGGTTCTTATAGCTCCCTCTGGAAACAAAAAAGGCTTCATACAACTTTTTTCACATATGCACTTGTGCTCCCAAACACCTGTGAACAGACTCTGTCGTGTAAAATTGTTACCTTTACTCGGTAATCAAAATTGTTGCTGATTAATTTTCTGTTGACAGACTAAACATTCAAGCAGCTAATCGCTTCAGCTGTAAAATTTCTATTAAAGCGAGACAGGCAAAACTCAAGAAAAAGGGGTTCGGGTGATGTAAAGACATCCATATGTGCAACTCCTCCAACTGCAGCCATGAAAAAAACAAAAACTACCTTTTGCATTTGAGATAAGAGGTGGTCTCGGTAGGCAGAAACACAGGGGCAATTTCATGCCAAAATGATTACCAAAATTAAATAAACACCATCGCAGCTGCATCACTTGACTTCACATTTAGCACATAAACAAACCAGTAATTATAGAATGAACAAATCAAAGCACAATGAAGCACTTTCACTTTTGCCGGTATTTCTGTTCTAACCGTCACCTGAGAGCAGTGGTGCTGTAATATGCAGTATGTGACACCAAAAACATGTTTACCTTCAGCCTCCCCTGTAAACACAGTTCTTCATACTGACTGTGTTTCTTCCCTTCCTGGAAAACTGAATCCTTATCTAAACCATGCTCTCGCAGTACATGTGAATACTAATGTTCACGCATGCTCGGGCCTGCATCTGTATTTCTCACCAAAAAGCCCTCCACCTCTTTGCTGTTTGAGTAACGCAGCCGTCGGTGGTTACATCAAACACACCTCCGCACACTCTTTCACTGACTGATTCAGTCTTTCTTTCCGTCTGCAGCCCATCAACATCCATCTGTCTGGGGTTTCTCTCTCTGTCTCTCTCTCTCTCTCTCTCTCTCTCTGGTGCTGGATGACAAACCCAGCAAAGTGTCAGTTCATCTTCTGTTGCTGACTTGATATTTCTGCCGTCAGTCTACCAGCTGTTATTTGTCAACTTTTTATCCGAGACATTCAAAAGCATAAAGGACGGAAACACGGGGGCAAACAGATCAGAGTCTGTGAGAGAAAGAAAGGAAGACAGGGTAGGTTTGTACACTGGGGTGCTGCAAGAAATTCTGGGCCTCAAAACCAATGTGTAGCAGTATGTCCCTCTAAGCCACCCCCTTGAAAGTTTTTTTTAAAAACCCTGTAGCTGTACTCTGGCATGCTTGTGTACTTTTTTGGTGCACTGTGGATGTGTTTTTTCGCTAACGCTACTGTATAATAGCTAACCCCACACTGCATGGTAGTGCTACTAGGACTGGAGGTGGTAATCACAAACTCTGAAAGGGAGCGTGACAAGGATACGGTGGTATAAGCCCAGACCCAACACATACATTTGTGCTGAAGCATTAGCAGAAATTAGCAACTTTTAGAAGCGTCCAAGTTTTTTAATGCCCCATACAGTATGATGCATGCATTTAGACTGCTGACTATAAACGACAAGTCCTGATAGAAGTTATTCACTGACCCATAAATATTTTGTGCTCCTTGAAGCAGAAAAGATTTTGTATTGAAAATTGTAAAAGCAGCACATTTGGTGAATAATTAATGCGGCAGCCTAAAGACCAATTCCATTTTCTTGAATGTGCTCTCTGATATAACTGCTGAACATTTTACATTCCGATAACCTCCAACTCCAACAATTTAAGTAATAAATAACAAAATACGTCATTTTACTTTTTGCACGTCACCACTCTATCAATGGATGGAAACAGCTCTAAATCCACACCTTATAAGGACTCAAATGTTGACTAAACTAATTTAGAGCTGCAATTGACAGATATTTTAGTTACATCGCGAGTAGATTGTTTAAAAAAAACGTCAGACAATGTTGAAGAAAAATCACAAATCACAATTACCTAAAGTCCTGGGTCCTAGAATTGTTTGTTAATCAGACCAACAGATAAAAAGCCCCAACTATTCAGTTTACTGTCACAGAAGACTTACAAAAATAGCAAATCCTCACAAGTGAGAGTCTTGAACTGCAGTAGGTAATGATTGGCATTTTTAATAATTAACTGATCATCAAAATAGTTAACAGCAAATTTTCCGTCACTCAACTCATTCATTAATAGACTCATGACTACAACAAACTGGGGGTGGGAGTGAAAAGACATACCGAAGGTTCCTGTGGCCGGGACTGAAAAGTAGGGACAATGCAGTATGCGTCTTGGACCCGTTAGGAACTAGGATGTAACGGGTCATTTCAGAATAGTGAATGAAACCTGAGAATATGGAGTGAGGAATCTTATAGTATAGGTCTAAATTACACATATTCAAGAAAAGAAATTACATCCTTGAGTCTCCGTGCATCAGTCCCTATCAGGTTTGCACATCTGGAGACTGAAATCTGCCTTTCGTTCTTGTTTGCAACACTGCTCAAGCTCTACCAGCAACATCTTTCTGCATGCAAGCTTAAGCAGACAAGCATTTACCAGAAGGAGACACCTTAGGCCTTATACATAGAGAGATGACCGGTGCAGAAAACCACTTGAACCACTAATCATTAAAAAACACCATGTAATAGTAATAGATCTGAACTGGCCAATGGGCCGCAGACATCCATGCGCAACACAGGTTGATGTCTCCTTAATAGGATACCCCCAACTTTTATCTGTAAGATGAGTCAATACCAGACTACGAACACCACCACACGATTTAGAAAAATCATTTCAAACACATGGAGTATTCCGGTAATTAGTACACCTTTTCTTTTTTTGGTGCTCCTGAAAATGCAGGGATAATAAACAGCAGAGGGGTACAGCAGGTAGCAAGAGGCTGAGAAAAAGTGGCAATCTCTGATGGCTCTGACTTTGTCAATATATAAATATGTAGTACAGTGTATGGCAACCGCCTCCCTCTCTAATTGTTTCTACAATTCTCAGTGAAGATGGTTCTGTTGAAAGATATCCTATTGTATAATATCTTAATGTCCAAGTTATACTTAATATGATGTAAAGGTAAAGACTGAAATGATTAGCTGGTTAAACAATTAGTCAGTCAACAGGATATTAATCAGCAACCATTTTGATAATCATTTGAGTTACCATCCATTCTTTTTCAACCACTTATCCAGATTGGGGTCGTGGCGGCAGCAGGTTCAACCAAACAGCCCAGACATTTTACTCCCAAACTACATCCTCCAACTCCTCCGGGGGATCCTGAGGTGTTTCCAGGCCAGATGGAATATGTAATCCTTCTAGCATGCTCGGAGTCTGCCCCAGGGCCTCATCCCAGTTGGACGTGTCTGGAATACCTTTAAAGGGGAGGCGTCCTTATCAGATGCCTCCTGGATGTGAAGGAGAATCGAAAACAAGCTGCCCAAGGTTCCTCACCAAAAATCTACAAGAGTGAGCCCATCCACCCTGGGAGGGAAACTCATTTCAGTCACTTGTATCCACAATTTCACACAAAATCAACAGAACAAGGCACGAATTGCTTTTTTTTACCCTGATGACTAATTTGGGACATAATATTCCACTGAACTCATAGTAGAGTGCATTCTCTGTAATCATGTTTGGAGTTGTATATTTAACTCTGTAGCTTTTCCTAACTGGGAATTAAACAAACAAATCAAATCAGCACTGAAACACGCTGAGGGATCCAGTGTCAGTTCATTATAGTATTACACCAGGTTATCTTTCTTCCCTTGTCCCTGTTAAAATGATTTTATAATTCTACATTGCTCCATTTTCTCTACTACACAATTTGTCTGCTCTGTGAAGCCGTGTCTTTTGGAGTAAATTAGCCGTCTCAATACATAGATCATTGGATTTTGTTACGAACGTATGAGCAGGGTTAACAGTAGAAAATTGGCACACATTAGCAGGTGCACTCATGTGCATCTCCAAGCGTAGGTCCAAGAGAAAGACTTGGTGTTGAGATGCAGCATAGCCAAACTGTCTCAGCCAACCATGAAAAACCACATGTAGATTACTGTGTGTTCATCCATCTCAAGCAGACAAAGGTCCACTCAGAAACATAAAATATTAACACACCATTGTGTGAATTTGATCTATTTTTTTTTACATAACTTCCCACAGAACCTCTGAACTTATTTGCCCATGCAGATCAGAGGATTGGACAACTTTGACAAAATATCAATTAAGGACAGCGGAGGGATTTGAATTAATGCATGAACTAAGACCTATCTGTACTGGAGTGTGAAAATATGAGACAGAGAAAGTGCATGCTTTATGCAGGCCCAGTCCTCATACATATACACCACAAATCCATTTAAACCCATTTCAATCACTAAATACATTCAGATGGTAATTTAGGCCTAAAGATAATTATATGTTTTGCCATACAGGCACGTATCAGGAGGGGATGCAAGGAGAAAAGAGCTGTCAACACATATTTGCTTCAAAGCTTCAAAGCTTCACTTTACAGTATTCCTGTAATCAAAATATTGAATAATGCACAGCAGTGGGCACACTGTCAACAACTAAATCAACTACAGGAGGCTTTTTCTTCAGCTACTTTTATTCTCAAAGGAGTAATTTGTATTTGCAAGGTTATAGTTCGTATTTTATATTCCAGTTAACAGTGTAAACGCTTGGCCTGACAGAAACAGCCCAGAGAACAAAAAGTGTTTTCTTCTGTTTTTAAATTAAATTTAGACACCATGTCCTTGCCTATAATCAGCCAGTCTCTGTTCTCCCCTGACATCTGACCATTATTAAACCTGCTCTGAAACAGAAGTCACTATGAACTCTACCTGCTGAAACAGAAATGAAGGCTACCATAGACATAGTCATCGCCTTTTCAGGACTTCAGTAATCATATGACTTTAAAAATGTGATTAGACACTAATTTATTTCTATGCCCCTTAGACACAAACATACTGTTCATATTATCATGTCACAAAGGGGCATAACAACAGGATACTACCTTTACATTCTCTAGCCACTGGGACATAATGCTTTATTCCAGTCCAATATTAGGACAAAAGGCAATAAATTAACACTTGCTCATCTTTAATCAGCAGATTGTCTGAAGCTTACTATTTGCAATAAGTTCCTCTGAGGGGCCATAACCTATAACAGAAAGACTGAAATTAAACTCAGCCATCTATGACCTTTCTGTCATCACTTGTATTAGCTGCTTCCTGCCCACTGAACAAAGATATCCAGGCAGAGGGTGACAGAGCCAATGACAGTCATGCTTTTTACAAAAATTATATCGGCCACTAAGGCCGTAAGTCACACTCTGTCACAGCTGAGGGTTCAGGGTGCTATGCAGCCACTCACATTAATCTACTGGCTGATAATCTATTTCCAGGTCAGCTGCTATTGGTCAAATTTAAGTGACAGATTTCTGGTACCATCATGCATGGTGATAGCTCCAAGATTAGCTTCCTGTCACCTGCGGCGGCTGTGTTCCCATAACTGGAGGTTTGCCCGTGGAGCCCGGTCATGAGACATCTAAGAGTCTCTATGCGAGAAGAGATACCAATAGATAAGTCAACGAATGGAACAAGTCATTACACTATTCATAGACTGGACGCTCCGGCTCAGTGACAGAAAATTAGTGAAGGTCACAGTTGTCTGGCTGTAAAATCAAGACAGAATGACAGATGAATAAACAAGGTGTCTGACTGATTCGGCTTTAGCAGTAGCTGGATCATCTCACTGGGCATGTGAAGCGTGCTCAGAAGCATATTAACCTGGCTTTTCACTTCTTGAGTAATTTTAGCAGCAGAAACGATAAGGGGGGGAAATAAACATAACAAACACCATGTTATTATCTCTGACCCCTTCTTAAAGATTTGTCTTTTACCTTTAAAAACACAGTAATGATCTGGCAAAAAAAAAAAAAAACACACTGGACTTCTGAAACAATGTGGGAAAGCCTTCTTTAGTTCTCCATGATATTTATGTCCTTGCTGACCCTCTGTCAGCTATCAGATGTTTAGGTTCCAGATGTACAAACGCAAACCATATGGACAACTGTCATGCAGCTGAACCCAGCACAGCGTGGTACCTCCAGCATGCCAGGACCAATGAGGACATGTGAAGGAGCACTGATCAATAGTTCCTCAGTCGGCCCACACATCTGCCTCTAGTGAAGACATGAAAGGCCTGTACATATGGAAAACGCAGCCATACCACAAATAAATAGGAAGGCAAGCAAAGTTACAGCTCTACAGGTAAGCACATGAAAATACATGAAAGGTAAAACGTACCAATGATAAACCTCTCTTTTTTTTTACTTTTAGAAGATTTACATCCGTGACTATGGAAAAGAGAGTGAAGTTTATGATCTGGTGAAATGAGCTGACTATGAGATTAGTACTACAGCTCCTGTAGGCTGTGCCCCTAACCCAGTGGCACAATGTACTAACCAATTTTTAAACATATTCCCTCAGGGAAACAGATGAAAAAGGTTTTTCTAAAACCTTCTCTGCCCACATTTTATAAGCTGTATTAAAACTTAATACTGCTACAATCAATTTTTTTAATATAAACAATTAATCGAAACAATTACCATCTGACTCTGGATTTCCTCTCAGCTGTACAGTGTGTTTCAACATCTTTGAACTGCTGCAACTTTACTGCTTTGGTTCACTCTCACCACTCTCATCAGCGCTGTGTCCAGGCGCAGCGGGCGGCTGTTTCCAGCAAAAAAGCTCTAGAAACCCATTGTGCGCTACCTGCCCAGCACCAAAAAGCAGACAGACAAAATCAGCACCTCGCTGGTGAACATCACGGAGCATTTAGCAGCCAAAGAGCCCCATTTTCCTGAGGAGAGGAAAAACAGAGCTACAGACTGAATACTGGACTTACATCCATCAGATGGTCATGACAATGTTGACAATGTCCGTGTCTGCTGGATGTGTAAATAAGCAACTCTTTGTGCGTGTGTTTGCATATCTCCTTAAAGTTAATGATATGCCAACGTGGTGTTGTTTCCACTTTCCACAAGTGGAAAAAAAGTCACCTTATACAGATTTAAGTTTTCATGTAGAATATCCGCAAACTTTTTTGAAGTTAGTGAAGTAAGACGGAGCTGAAAAGCCTTTTTCGATTACAGTTTTTTACGCTCATATTCAAACTATAGACTAACCATGCAGGCCCTTCAACTTTTTTTTTTTTCTGTTTCAAATAATTTTGAGGCCTTTCCCTTTATTAGGCACAGGACAATATAGAGGTGATGTGAAATGAAGGGAAAGTAAAGGAGCTGCCACCCCAGGCCACACAGATGCCCCAGCTGGCACTTAAACATCATCAGCCTCAACATTATTTAATTTGATATACAGAATAACATATACTGATAATACTTTTTCTTATAGGTATTAAGGTTTCCTGACAACAGCCCCATGCTGAAATGTGTGCACGGAGCCATCAAGGCTTAAACAATTAGCTACGCTGAGTAGGGTCTCCATGGTGACAACGTAACCCACGGTGACAGGTATCTGTTGGCACCGGTACCAGCTGCTGTTGTTCAGTTTGACTGTTTCAACAAAGATTTCAATGCAGAAGAACTGAGGATCTCGTCTGCGCCAGCTGTCAGCTGTATGTCGTACACACACACAGCTAGACTGCAAGAGACATCACACATGCAGTCGCCCTTGTCCCGAGAGACATATACACACCAAAGCATACAACCATAAGTGAGCCCCATAAGTGCACAAAGGCATGAATAAACACAAACACACACGCCTACTCACTCTCTTTGTTATGTCTGTATCACACTCAGCCACATGCACTTTTGAATGCAACAGTGAAACAGCCGTACATTATCTGTCCCAGTAGTGACGACTTATCAAATCGACACCTTCCTGTGAAAATAGGCTTAAAGCAGACAGTGAAACCACTTGGCCTGCTCTTCTATAAACTGTCCTTTGTGAGGAGTGTTTGGTAACGTTCTTGTACAAAGAGGCCAATTGCAGATTTTATGGTATCAGGCCGTTTATTGATAGCAGAAGCTGTATGAATGAGATTGCTGGTTTGAGACTGCCTCATTTGTAAAGCTTTAGCAGAAGCAAAGTGTGGAGAGAGAGAGCACATGCTGAAAAGGCTACTGTTTTTATTGACATTATAGACAAGGTGTCTCCATAGCATTGTTCTGTGCTATGGAGATATTGTATTAAAAAGAAAAGAATACAACTAAGACTGGGAAATAGAATGCAGGAGGGAGGCATTCTCTCCCCAACAAAGATGTTAAAATGGAAAATAGATGAATAATGGTTTTATCCAAAACCACAAGTGAATTCTAATGAGTCTTTCACAAACTAATTAATGAGGGTTAATAAAATGCAGACTCCTAAGGAAAAGAAAACTTGGCCAAATGCAATAAATTCACAGCGGACAGAATAGCATTTAAAATGAGATTTCCTTTACGAAACATCTCAGTGTGTCCTGTTCAGAGCATATAATTTCAAATTTCAGTATTACCAAGATAAAAAATATTTTTAGCTATTCATGCAAGTTACACCACATCCCCACTGACATTTTACATTTATAAGGCCATTTCCTATTTGATATTTTACATTGCTGCATGCAGGTTTTTAAAATGTCTTACTTCATTCTTATGCTCTGGACACACTGTGCCTATTATTATGACAGGCTTTTGTTGGGATTTCACTATGAATCCACTTCAGTAACACCCTTCAGTTACAACTTAGCCACATACTCTGCTTGTATCATATTTTTGTGAAAATAATGATGCACTGACACATATGCAGACACGAATATGGATGATGTTTAGCGTCCACTTTCAACATACCATCCTGAGAATATCAAAATTTTATTTTATTTATTTTCAGTCTCCCCTTCATCATTAAGTATCTCCTGTCCATTCACACAGGCTCATGTTTACTTATAGGCTGAACAAGATCAGAGTGCATTCAGGCCAGAATCATCATTCAGTCATCAGTATTCATTACATCAGTGACAAGGAGAAAATTCCTTCTCAGGCCCCTGCTGTCATTCCTCCAGGCCTCAGGGAATCCATTGAAGGTTAATTTATTTAAATCCCCCATCCACTCATCTCTATTCCATTAAACTCTACTAATAAATCTTTGGTTTGCCATGTAATCTGTTTTCTACTGTCAAAGGCCCAAGCCTCAGCTGCATTTTGCATGCATGCTTGTGGATGTGTGCTCGAAGATAACATGGCAGGAGATAAGGTCATGTTAAAATCAGTAGAAGTCATGTTCCGCGTGTACGTGTGAGTGAGTCTACAGACATGTGCGTAACTGTGCCCAGAAATCTGCCCTTTGAATGTGGCCAAAAAGCCTGGTTTAATTAATCTAAGTGCAGCTCATGGTAGGGGGCAATAAAATCCAAAGGGCTGAACCCTCTCAGAGCCCCGTTCTGCTCTAGTGTCCCAAAGGTCTTATAAAGTCTAATCCTGTGGTCTGAAATACCATTTCCCATCTGCCCTCTATGCTGTTTTTATCCTATAATAAAGAATATGGTCATACCTCTCTGGTCATGATAGCAACGATTAGTCTGAGCTAGAAGGGGACCTTGGCTAAATGGACAAGCGCTGTATCATTATTACAGCATGTCGTGTCAGCATTACACAGATGCTGTTATGATAATGACTGTTAAAAAGCTCAGCTGTTGGCTTAATAGTGGGTGAAGCCATTTGCATTCTGTTGGAGAGGACATTTCATTGATGTCAATGTGGTTTTTGTGTTCAAGAGGTTCAGTTAATGAGAGGCTCGGAGGAGCAGAGGAGTTAGGAGCAGGAAACTGGCTCCAGAGGACCTCAACACCAGTAGAGAGGGTCAGTGTACAGTCTGGGGTATGTGAGTGCATGCATGTCATGCCAAATACAGGCCGGCCTGATAATGGCCTGACCACAACAGACTTGCTGCTTCGGGAAACGAAAATGGCAGTCAGATGTGACGGAGGCTTATTTTATGCTGTGAATTGTGTAATAGCGGAAGACACAAGATACGACATCTGGAATTACTCACGACATCAAGGTGAGCATGTCAGAAATGTTTTGCCTTTGGCCACTTTGTTTGAAACCTTCTATGACATGTCACGAGACACTGACCGATAGGAGCACAGAAGACCCCTTCCATACACAACTGAAAACATGGGGAAGTGAAAGAGGAATGATGTTTTATTTTATTTTAGTGAATCATGATTTGATTATGACCCTCGGGTCAGGAGCAATATACTAAAGGTACCATGCAGAGTTTTTTTTTAGTTTTTTTTTTTTTTTACCACTAGCAGTGCTACTGAGCAATGTTTTAATGAGTCTTCGTTTAGCTTGTATATACACAAGGACGCACATGTGAGCACATGGGCGTCGCAATACTCAGTCTGGCTTGTTTTACACAGTACCACTGACAGACAGTTGGTGGACGTAGCACAACAAGAACTGTAGCAATATGCAAAGCAAGGCAGAGAAGAAGAAGGCAGCAAGCTAAAAAAAAAAAAAATGGAAGCAAACAACGAACGATTTTACATTTTCACATGTACAATACTAACTTCACAATTGCCACACAGTCTCAAGTTCTGTTGAATATAATGTAGAATCTTAAAAAAAAAAAAGTTTACATATAAGTTATGACCACTTTATGATGGAAACCTGACAAACCCCTACTGACAAAAGCTTTGTACGACAACAGGTGTCCTGTTAATTAAGCATATAACACCACATTAGCATACAGGACAGCAAAAATGTCAACCAAAGATGTCAAATATCCTCTCTGAAACTTATTATCCTGAAACTATATATCCTCTCTGAAAGATATTGAATATAGCTACGCTGTATACATGTAACACTACCTTGGAGTTTTCCATTTTTCTTCCCTTTCATTCTTACTCTAATGTGGGTCCCACAGTTTTTCGCTGCACTGGTTTCTGTCACATCAGTCACATGGCATCTGTGACATTTTCAACAGTTCAAAGACATCAATATTAATGTAAAATATAACACACTTTCCAATGCTGACATTTTTCCTAGTTTTAACATTTTTTACTCCCCTTTTCCCTTATAAATGGAGAAATTTTCCATTTAGTGTCACCAAGATATACATCACATTAAATACACCAGTGATATGGACAACACCAAACAAATCACACTATTCTTAAGCCTCTTTCACTGAGATATTCTGTATTAATGTTTTTCTCACTGGTTTGAAGAGGGCGGGATGTCACATCCTTCGATGCCCCAATCGGAATTTAGCAACATTTGAATCGAAATGTGATGACAGTTAAAAGTTGAGCTTGTTTTTGACCGGATCGCAAAAGTGGGGGCGGGGATATTGCTAGATATACAGACTTTTCACACCCTTTAATGACTTTTCATCACAAAAGCAACTAGCGACAAATCGAGCAACTTTTTGGACAAACCTTAGGTACTTTCCAGAGAACAGAGTTGCGAGTACTGCGCCATGACTGCGAGGTCGGGCTTTCCGTCCGCAGGCACGTCTCTCTATGTGTCTCATTCAACTGACCGCATGGCAGCTGACATAAACATGAAGGAGCTTCTAACTTTCTCTGAGCGATCATTTTACAAGTAAATATAGTCGAAATCACAGCACAGCCGTTGTCTTTAACTTATGTGTACGGTGATTTTGTCATACAGCGTTGCAGTTATAAAAATCAGGATTTGAGCAGTGCAGAGCAGCAGCTTGGAAACGGCTGCTGGTTAACATGTAGTCTTAAAGGGCCGCGTTTTATTTAATGTTAGGGAAAAATACTTTAAAATTAAACTAACATTAAAGTAAAGTTTTCAGGGATTTTAATATCTTATTAATGGAGCAGTACTTGGGAAATCACCCTTACACACGAGCAAAAATAGGGATTCAGACCATAAAGCTTCAAATCATAAAGAACTACTTAGTCAATTTGTGATAATTCAAGAAGTCATTACTAAATATATGTTATGCTCAGTAAATTTTCTTCATTTTTTTCAAGCTATTCATTTCGTAACGGTTCTGTATGAGAAAAAAAAAAAAAACATCTTTCTGGACCACAGCACGTCAAATGACATGGAATTTCGACAGTACGCCACTACACCAAAAATCCCCACACAGCCCAGCACTATTCCTCTGAGCTTGACCACCCTGCAGCATGCCACCAGCACATTCACTGTTGTCGTTTGAGTTTGCCTTTACCAAAGTACTAATCCCCCTCTGTAGCATCTCTTCCTCTCCGGTCCGATTGTGGCATTTTTCTTCAATCAGGCAGGAAGCAAAAAGAGCTTAAGTTCTTTTTTTCCATATGAGTGTGATGATTACGTATGATTGAATCTGAATCAGAATGAATTATAACCCTGAACGATGACACAAGGGAGAGCTTTAGTGCCAAAAGCCTTCCTTCAAAAGAAGAGGCTTTCTCCTTTAAAGCGATTCCAGTATGCAGTTAGTGAATAAGCTAGGGGAGAAGGATAGCCAGATGGCTGCTTGTCATTCTCTATGAATCGGAGCTTCCAGTTCTGCAAACCTAATAGGGATGCTTTCACATTTCACATTCAAGTGTATTATTATTTTACACCCCAACTTGACTGAACATTGTGATAGGCACGTGTGACTATGCACCCAGCCCGGCGGTGAGTGCAGCTCAGTCCACTTGTCACGTGTGGACAGACAAAGGAGCACAATAATTGATTTTGTGATTTATTCAGATGCCCTGAATTTTACAAGAATCCGCGCTGAAGAAAAGCAGTGAGCCATTTCATGCAGCAAGAACAGAAGGCAAAGTGAGTCATTATTAAAGTAGCTCTGTAACAAAGAGAAACAAACCAAGTGGCGTGTTCGACAGTGAATCAGAGCTGCTGCGGGACAAACAGATGGCTTCTTTGCTGAGTAGTTGTCCACTTTGTCCTCAGAGATTTTATGATCAACATTTCAAATATTTAACACTAAGTATAAAAGTTTTGACAGTAGAGGCAACAATAATGGGGACTGACTGCACGAGTAAATCCTCAGTCTACTTTTTGACCTTAAATGAGGTCCCCAAAAACCAACAGAGTCACTGTGTCAAACTAGGAACAAAAAACAAAGAATGACGATGAATTTCAACTCTCTGCACCTTTTGCTTCACCAGTTCCCAGTCTGCTCCTAAACAGAGAAGTGTATGTGCCCTTCCCATTTGCTCCTCTTGTCAGTTTTACCCATTAAAGGAAATGTAATGCACAAATCCAGAATGGCAGCCCGACTGCTCAAAATAAAAAAATAAAAAAAAGACTCCCATTGAGACCACTTAGTTATGAATTCTCAGCTGTTTGCACTATTTCTTGCTTTTGGAAGTGGGGATTAAGATGGATAACAAGAGGGAGGGATTAAAACAGACCTCACAGTGGAAATATATTACAATTTCACCAGAAGCTAGACAAATGACATTTGAATTGATGGCCACATTCGCAGGATGGCACGAAGAGAATCAACCTTTCAAGACAGGAAATGACCCGGTCACAGACACCATTACTGCAGTAAAGGAGAAGGATAATCAGCCTGCCCATAGATTACAATTTAGCTGCTGAGAAAAAAAGCAACCCAGCCAGCCAGAGCACATTTAGCTAACATTACAAAGGACCTTGCAGCACCAATATTTTGCACCTTCAATATCACAAACTCTTTCGCAGGCTTCACACCCTGTGATTGAACTGACTGAAATGATAATAGCTGTCATCAAGGCTGGTCTGACATTTCACACATGAATAATTATATTCTATGGACACAACGGAGTGCTTCAAAAAGGCCTCGGATCCAGAGTTTAAAAATAAGGTTATTTCACCAAAGTGGTATTCAGTTTAATATTTCAGCCCAAGGATATAGTTTCAAGAAATTGTAGACTGTGGACTATAAAAACCTTACAAAAATCTATTACAATAGATTAAATAAAAGAGAAACTAGTTCAGTAGTTTCAGATTAACTGAGGTTTCAAAGGCGTACATGCTGGGATAAGGTACATCAGTGCAGTGCTACTGATTTGTGGAGACATTGGGGAGAGATTAGCAAAGACTTTTTTTTATTATGACGGACTGACCCCACTGACACCCAGACATGTTCAGCCCTCTAAATATCTTCCAGCACTCCTGTGACCCACCTGTCTGACAGCAGCCAGGAAACAGTGTGGGCTATTTCTTTGTGCTGACCCAAAGGAGACCCCTTGACGCTGTGTACATCACAAGCCCACCCCCAATATAGTTGATTTGACCTCCAGCCGGTGGAGCTGCAAAAGGTCACGGTGGAACCACAGTCATGCTACAGACGTACACATGCACTGGCTTTTTGGCCTTCATTTACTAAATAGGGGTCAAAAGAAAAATTTACCCGCACCACAAACGACAAACAACGTGAGGATGCTACAAACACTGGCAGTGTACAGTAATGAAAAATTTTATTGGATTCTTCTTCTTGAATCAAAATCGATTGTTGCCAGTCATTCAATTGAGGGAGACTGTATTAACTGAATGGATTTGAAGGTGTTTGCAGTGGGAAATGAGTGTAAACAATTAAACATTAAAGCAGGATTTTCAAAGGCTTTATATGGTACAGAATATATTTGGTCTGTTTAATAGGCAAGACAAACACTCATATCTAGTTTAAATAAAATTAGAGTGAAAAAAACGAGAGAAAACATTTGTATATCTGTTATACATCCTTACTAAATTATTTGTAATTGGGGATGCAGCGATCCAAGTTATTCTCTCCCAATACGGATTCAGACACTGGGAATCTGAGTACTACCACCATAAGTAAGTAATTTCATAATTTAGCATATTTCATGGACAGTGGCAGTTCAAAATGCTTTATAATCTGCATTAAAAATAAATAAAATAAGATTAAAAAAGAACTACAGTGCTTGCCTTTTTCTGTATTTAAACTCTGTATACCTCACTGCGTGAAACAAGTTGAAAATATGTTCATATAAAGTTAAAATGAGGAACTAAAAACTGTGTCAGCGGCCTACCATAAATGAATAAAATGCAGAATAACTGAATTTTATATTGACATTGACAAAGTTAATAAGGTCAGTATTGGCAGGGATACCAATCCAACAGATCAGACTGTGCATCTCTAGTTTTTCCTCATGATAAATCCTCATTTTTATACTGTAGAACATAATAATTGTTTTCTGGATAAAACCTCCTGATTTACTAGAGGAGATTTTCAGTGACATTTTCATAAAAAAGCTGCTGAACCTTTACACTGGACCACTGGATCTAATCCTTACAATGCAGACAGAAGCATTTCTTTCTAATAATACAATTTGCCATTATTAAAATTATTTACACTAATATGTTGATGAGAAAATTTTGCACTTGGCATCTTGAAAGTCATACTACTTCAACCAAGGAATCTGAGCTGTACAGTTTTAATTATTGTCGGGATTACTTGAGTCCTATTTCTCATCTTATCCAAACTATAATAATAGAAGAGTGTTGATATCAACAGAGAGCTTAAGCAGCTTAACCGCTTTTCACTCAGAAAAGATCACCCTGGGACATGTGAATCATGCAAGATGATTATTTGAGAAAGGACTGAAACAACTGTGTGAAAATGATGGTAAAAGAAAAAAACCCTTTTAAAACACCCTTTTAAAAAATTCTGAATTCCAGAAAAAGCCACGGATTCAAAGTCACAGATTTTTATTTGTGGAGTGTTCTTTGGAGAGCACCAGCAGGAAACTGATCCCCTACAGGGAATCGATTCGCTTTAGGGCTTATGATGGTCAATGCAACTTAATGTAGCAGTGATTCATAGGAAAGCCCTCCATTGGTGCCCTCTGCGTCATTTTATGGCCATTATAAACCATAGTCTCCATCCACCATTGCACTGCATGCCTTATGAGACAGAACCAAATGTGGACCAGAGAAATACCAAAGAGAACCAAAAAACTGAGGCAGCAAAAAATTTGAGGGGGACAAGCTAAAGATTCTGGGATTAATCCGCCAAATTTTATGCACTTCCATGAGCATTCGCTGTTCACATGACACCTCTGCCATTTGATCAATGCTTTCCACACCCCTGTGTGGAGGACAACACCATGTCCTCTGTGATATGGTGTATTAATAGTCTCATCCAGTGCCAAGACTATTCAACCGCATGGTGTTACACTGTATTTTTTTCCTTTTGGATGTTCTGGAGCAATGCTTGTATTCCACCACAATAATCTGACATTGGTGGCATAACAGATTTGTTAACAGTAGGAGAAAAAACAATTTAAAAAATGAAATGAGGATGCTGGGAGCTAAATGATTCATGGCATGGGGTAATGAACCGGTGGTTTTCACCAGCTTGACTATTCATTTTAATGTAGTTGATATCGTAGAAATGAAAGGAAATATAGAAACAAAGGAGCTCTACCAGCACACATGGCAAATACCCTATAGTGTTGCACTAATTATTTACAATAATCCAGTAATTAATTTTAAAAATGAACTAATTCATTTTAAAAAACACACCTACATGTACGAAAAAAACAAACAAGAAAACACTTAACAGCACATAAACTACAATTTTAATGGAGCATGAAAATAATAGTCATAAATGACAGTAACTTTAAGTCTTCACTTCATGGTGATGAAGCTCAAACCCAGGATTATTACAGTAGTGCACTAAAGTAGAGTGAACACAAATGACTCCTTACACCTCCTTGGCGGAGGTCTTCGCTCTACTGAGTTCATTTTATAGTTTTCTATTTAGTCAAATTAGATTTAAAAATGACAATTAATGAGAAAAGGCCCGTGGTATTGTTTCATTATCGAGTATCGGTATCGAGATGTTTAGCCAGGTATCGTATCGCAGTCATAATTTGGGTATCGTGACAACACTAAGAGACTTTAAGAAAAGCCTTTTTAAAGTAAGACAGCAAGGGGTGTGAATGAAGATCACTGTACTGTTGCTGAATTAAGCCAAAGCTAAATATTTCATATGTCTACATTAAAAAAAATCTTCAGATGTGTTTGAGTAACACTAGACTGAGAGAAAAATAGTATCTTGTTGTTTCAGCACCTTAGAGGCAGTCATAGTATATTGACCTGGTTTTCTGTGAAACTGTTCATCTGGGTAACCATAGCGGAGAGAAAGTGCCGTGGGCCCCTTCAGGCTGTCATGAGCAAAGAGTAGAAGAGCAGCAGTTGGCATCAAACCCCTGCTTCTTCGTGTTGCAGTGGTGCTGCAACAGGAAAGCAAGATAATTAACAGTGACAAAAAGCCATCTAAATAAGGAGATGGCATGGAGGCTTGGCAAGTTTGAGCTCGCTAGCCTTAGAGTCACCCTTGATGAAGCCAGTCAAATCAAGCCAACGCGGTCCACTGACCAGCGTCAACATGACACATTTCGAATACGTGAAAAAGGGGGAAACGTCTCTGCCAATTAAAAACAGGACTGATGAGAAGTTGCTGCAAAGCACAGGCTACAACAAAGCAAAATAAAAGCAGATCAAGAGTCTGACTCTACACTTGTGTTAGTCAGCTGAAGATCTGTTGACATGGCACAGCCCGGAACGTCCTGCTGCAGAGACCCACAAAGCCCATTAATGAGAAGTTACTAAGGATCATCGTTTTTGGTTTTTACAGATTTTCAGTGAAAAATATCAAGATTTTTCGAAAAGGAGTTTGTCGGTTTGGGCTGAATTTACCCCAGTTTTTTTGTCCCAAAGACAGTAAGAAGCAGCAGAAGAATCACAAAGTTATTCTGGTTGCTAGGCCAGTTGTAAATGATTAATTGTTTACAGAGGCAAAAGTCTGTCAAATACACAGAGTACTGGCTGAGAAAATGATATTTTTGTTCTACGGTCTTCTATAGCCAACATCAGATTTGGCCTCACAAAGCCAGACCGCAGCCTGCAAGCTCAGTTTTTGCACCACATTCAAGATTATAAAACTGACAAATGAGTGAGCCTGACCATAATACGTTGGATTAATCTGCCAAAGGAGCTGACTGATTAGATAACGTTGCTCACCATATCTCAAAACTCCAAAACTCCAAAACCTTGCGAACTGTTTTATACCACTGTTGTATAAATTAGGCATATTTCTTCAATGGCATCAGGATGATAATACATTTGCAATACAGTTATTGAAATTTACAGATTTGATCCTCAAAAGCCATAATACTTTCGAAATGCACTGTAGACATTTTTTATCTAAGAGCTACACAATGTGTTTGTGAGCATATGAATAGAGAAACCATTAGAGGAAAATCAAGCCCTAAATGCAAAAACGTTTTGTGTGTGTTTTGTTACTGTATGAAACATCTTTTTAATGCTTGACTTTAAAGTTCTTTTTCAGCAACTCTTTGGTTTGCACCTATGGTTAGTCATAGCTATATAATAGACATTCACACCTGGGATTTGCCCAGAGCATTTACTCTCTCCTATTGTTGCCCACTGATCACATCCTCTGGAGAAACACAGGCAAAATAGCCTTCCTCTAGGCTATCTTAGTAGTGACCATTGAGGTAAACAAGGGGGATTCTTATTCACTTTCTCCACATACATTTGACAGTGAGCCCACCTCCCTACCATCTAGGCTGCAGCCACCTACTCATTATGCTCTGATGTAGTTGTAATGCACCTGTAATGCGCAAATGTGGCTTATAGGCCACACTCTCACTGAGATATTATGCATTTTTTCCTCCTAATATTGCTTATATTCAAAGGTCTGTGTTATCTTCTATCTTTCAGATGTGTTGTGGGCTAATGTAAGACTGTCTAGGCGTCCGACAGCTCATCTCCTCAGCTACTTGTTCTGTGGGGGGATTTGAATAGCCAGCTCCCCACAGGAGCAAGCGTGCCCTGGGCACGTCTCTCAACTCCACACTGGTCTGTTTACCTGCCGGCTACATGTCTGACTGGAGGAGTCCATGGCATTCTAGAAACAACCTCGTCACTCATCAGCAAACACATTCTGACTGAATAGGTCCATCCATTTGCTTGAAGAGACAATGTATGACAATTTGCATCCAGTAACTGCTGCCAATAAGAAATACAAATATTTTCAAATGAACTATGTACTTACAATTATTATTCCTTGATGCATTTTCTTTTTGATTTGATTGTGGCTAAAATAAAACAAAATTAAGAATGTTGGATAATTACAGCACTGTGTCAAAGGTAATCCTAATGCAGAATAGTTCTGTCATTACTCTCCAGCTTCCGACACACAAAGATGCTCCCTGCATGCCGTCATATATAGTTCACGACCATTATTCCTGTCTTGAGCCTTGTGATTGTCTACAAGGAGCTCCTGCCTGATGCCACAGCCCCCTGTATCGGATAACCATGGTGATGGCTTGCCCGTGCCCACTTCCTCATTATAAAAAGTACAGGATAGGGAGTAAATTGAGTAAACAAGCTGAATCCATTCCATCGGGCTCCCCTGCCACACCACCATTAATTATCTGCTCTTACAGAGAGATTGAATGAGAGAAAACAGCAAGACAGCATCTACTGCCTGAGGGTCTGCTGACTCTTTAATTAGATAGGCATTCCTCATGAAGCTGCAACATGACCAAACTTCTTCAGTCAGTTGTATCCTGTATTCAATTACTATTGTTCTATAAACACGTCCAAACTCTGCTCATACGGGGAAATGACTGTATTTAACACAACTGAGCTTTACGTTTTTTGAAGGGATTTTCATTACATGAGAGTATTTTGGCACAAGGGAAGCTCAACACTTTGTTGAGAAAATTCCAGAAACTAAAAAAGGATTCCCCCAAGATATGTTGTTGTGAACAGATGTGAAGCCTGGAGGAGGGAGTGCCCCCTGTACAAAAACAAGCGCTAACTTGAAAACCACATCAACTGATAGGTTTGATTTTTCTGGAGACTGCGGCAAACAATGCACTCGGTTGATCAACCAGAGCCAATGAAACCTTGTTGCAGACATTAAACCGCCTTGCAATTTTTTTACAAAGTTACAACAAACAAACAAACAAGCAAACAATATTTACATAGTTGCATTGGATGTAACCAACTCGTATAATTAACAGCTATAGTATACAGACGCAATAAACAGCATTTTTTGGACAGTGAAAATGTCATGCCTTTAAATCGGCATTACATCAAAAATCTGCTTACTCCACTGAGAATGAACAACCAACTACACAGCTCTACGCAGATTTTAGCTAATTTTCTGTCTTTCACCAACCTCCCCATCATAATTTGCAGCAAACACTCTCAGACAGACAGAGTGTACCCTACCTACCCAGCACAAAACAGCAGAAAGCTGAAGTACACCAATGATAGTGGATGAAGTTTGAGCATCAAGAAAGCAAAATAACAAAATATTTTGTCTCAAGAGTTGATGGACCAAACCAGCGGAGGAAAAAAAGGCAAGTGTAAATTCATCAAGTAGCCAGCAAAAGTATCAAAATGGAATCCCCATGTTACTCTCAGTCTGCTGGATGTATGAGCACACAAGTGCTTGCTAACTGTTTTACCATAAATTGATAAGTCAGTGGTATAGGCCTGTTTCTGAGTTTGTTTCAGTCCTTCTTTCCCCGTAGTGGTAAGAAAAAATCTTTATGCATCTATCTATTCAGGCAAAACTTTTAAACTCATTAGATTCTCACTTTTTCAGCCCGTACTTATTTGCAGCATCTCTACATCAAAAACTGCTTTGATGTGGCAAAACCCACAAGCTAAAGGTCTGACTAAAGTCTTGCAAGAGGTAGCACTTCCACTTACATATTTCAAATTACTCTAAAGCAGTACAGTAACATGAAACCCTGCAATCTAACCTTAGTATGCATAATGGTCTGGCATCGTTCATTTTTATACTTCATTATTAGTGAAGAAGAGCCACCGTTCTCAATAAAGTGTTATGTGATCTTGCGCCAGCTTGTGTGTGTCTGGAAGAAAAAGCTATTTTGTGCTACTGCTGTGTAAAATGTTTAACCATTCATGATCACTTAAATTACTGAAATAAGTAATATAATTACAACAAATCATTATTACTATAAATTCAAATATCAATAAATGATGAAGCTATCAACCATTCTGTTAACTCTGGCATCTTCAGGTAATGTCTGGTTTTTTGATTTGGCAACCATTAAAACTATATGGCCTTAGTAAATTGCTCAGATTCATGTTCCTCTGTTAAAAATAAAAATTATTATTGTGAATACACATGAGCATTGCAAAATCTTTGTCGAATTGGAAAATAAGTCTGCAGCCATTCTACAATTCCAAAGGGTTCCAGAAAGAAATCTCTGGACAGTGTACACAAGTGTAAATGCAGGGGTTATCGCTGCCTCTGAGGCACATTGCCACAGCATAAAGGCACAGTAGATATACTTCCTATTGATATGATAGTGTGTCATCACATTGAGGCTGTGAAAAGATCTTCAAAGTCATCTCGTCTTTCCTTAGGGCAGCAAGGAAGGTAATACGGGTACAACACAGTGTATTAGATCAATCACTGTCAGAAATTCTATGAAATAATTTCAGCACTTTTAATAAGCGAAGGTAAATGTCCTTCATTATTGATACCTACAATCGATGTAAGCTGAATGCTATTTGTTAGAAGCTCTCTTTTACAGCCAAAGTGGGCGAATGACCTGGAACCACAGCAAACATTTATTATACGGTTTGGCTGGTCTCTAAACACCGCTGCTCTGGAGGCAGTCCTCCTTATTGTGTACTGGTTCAATAGTTTCCACCCTTTGGAGGTCTGTTCCTATCTGGTTTCATTTTTAATGCAAAATTTGTGTACGGATCAGATATATTCTGTCTTTTTTTTTTCAATAAAAAAATTTGGATAAAGTGTCTCACGTCCTCTTAAAAGGGTGATGTCATTTGGCAATAAGTGTATAAATGAAAACGGCAAGCGGGATTTTTCATTTTGAGATATGGTGTGTTAGACATAACTTGCATTAGACCTAATCTCATGAATCCCATCTGCTACTGGACAATCACCTGCTAAATCATTCAATATTTCAAAATAATACATCCCGTCCTTACCTTGAAAGTCATAAAAAAAAAAAACACCACCAATGAGTCTGCCTAGAAAAAGAGCTCCTCAAATCTTATCTACAATCTGCTGTTACAACAATATGAAACTTGATATGACCCATGCAAATAATGCTAAAAGGAATAGACTGACATTTTGACAAATATGCTTTTTTTCCAAAAGGTTAGATGACAAGATTGATATCAATCTTATTCCTCTAAAGTAAATCTACAGCAATCAGGCAGTCAACTTAGCATGAGGACTGGAAATTGGGATAAACAGCTAGCCTCTGTCTTGTCTTCTCCTCTAACTCTGGTCAAGAAGGCGAATAAGTGTATTTCCAAAGATGTCAAACTGTTCCGTTAAGCATCCATTCATAGGACCAGGAAGGAAAATCAGGAGCTCTCTGACATTTGCCACTGCTATTGACCAGTTTGCTAAGTGGGAGTCAATAGCATGTGAGCATACGGCATGGAGTAAACCTCCAGGTATGCTAAATCCTTTTACTCATCCTCCACCTCCTCTTTCCTTCTTCTTCTTCCCCACTGCATTTAAAAGACTAAAAGATGGAGAGGCAGGTATTCAGGGGTCGCTAACATTTAACTTATCAAAACAGGGAAAACAAAAACAATTAATCCTACTGTAAGTGATCGATGTGATGTTAGCACAATCTCAACGCAATGCTTTCCAGTACAGCTGTTACAGTATACACAGGCATATGGAAAGCTGAAGGTCATCTGCAGGATACTGTATATGTGTATGTGTATACTGTATGTGTGGTGTGTGTGTGCCTGCATATGTGGTGAAGTCTAGGCTAACTGAATATAAGGAGCTGTATGAATACTACTGTATCATGGGGAGTACTGTATTTGAATTGGCGTGCATGTTCTCCCTCTTTCTTTCTCACTTTCACACACGTACACACACACGTGTACACACACACACACACACACACACACACACACACACACACACACACACACACACACACACACACACACACTGTAATGGTCTCTTGGTTTCCACATATAGAAACTTATCACCACTTTATTAAATCTCTCTAATTGTATTTTTTTATTGGCTATTTAATGTATATTAATGTATATGTTTTTTCACATTCAAACTGTAGAACTATACCATTCACACATGGGTGCTGCCCTGCATTGCAGCGGTCTACTGCGCATTTTATTTTGGGGGAGCTTCTGTATTCACAACCATCTGTAGTCATACTATAGAACTGTGAGTACAGATGGATGTGTCTGCTGTACCTTGTATATGTGGGAGCCCTTAAGATATTCCATGTAACAGATGTCCTGCAGAGATAAGAGAAATTTTTCACTAATGGGTTCTTACCCAATTATGTTTGCACCATATATTAAGTTTATATCCAATTAAGAATATGCTCTGATTTTAACATAAAAAACTGAATTACTGTTGTCAAGGATACATAAATAGTCATCACATGGAAGTGGAGTTTGAGCCCTTATTCTGTTATAGAATAAAACTGATCAAGAGAAATAAGTATTTGGAGATTAGTATGGATGAGACATTGTTTGACTCCGTTTATGGAGGCAAAATGCTTTTGCTTGGAGCCCAAATCCCTCCAGAGGGAGCGACTTGGTTGCTGTTTGTATCCTACTGCATTTGCAACAGCTTCGACAGTCCATCCAATCGGGCGTTCTCGTGCACACCTACAATGACATCACCCCCTCCATATCTGCCAGCGGCAACAGCAGATATCATTCACGACCCCATCAGTAACGAAACTCCTCCACTCACATTCTGTTTTGTCTTTAATAAATCAGCTTCGCAACACCCACATATTTCTGTGGCCTTCAGAAAGGGAATTTTTCATTCAGCTGTTGACCAAATCTGGCACACCCCAAGCATTGCTGGCAAAAGCAGGGGAGGTTACACACATACTGTTGATTTATTGGCATGATATACTGGACATAGCAAAATAAAATATGTTCTGCAGGACATTAGCCATTTATCTTGGAACTGTCACAAACCAATCTTCACCGCAAGGACAAGCAGAAATTGAAAAAGGGAAAACACAGTAGCAAGTTGACCAAGTAAGCAAAGCAGTGCCCCCAAGGCTTGGCTACGTCCAAGCACGCTTATATCCTAAACTAAAACCGCTGAAATTGTATCTTTTTATTGAATCCAGCTTCAGACCAAGTCTCTTGATAACAAAATATGTAGTTGAAGGAAAGGTCACTCTTACACACTGGCAGACTGAGGAACCAAAAACAGCAATCCCACAGTAATCTAATACTTTATCCAAATGTTTGCAGATTACATCAGGCCAAGTTGATGGCATGATTTCTGGGTTTGGACGTTTCTTCTGCTGAGAGGCGAGCCACCATGTGCTGCTCTGGAGCTTTTTTTCAGTCCAGAGTGCAAACACACCCAAACCAACTCAGGAGAAAAGGAGGAGATTTCACCTTGCATATGGAATCTCAGTGGGGTCCCAATAAAGCAGACCGCTGTGACTGCCCTCAGTGCCTGAAGAAAACAATTAATCCTCATTCTTCTCTGCCATGGTGGCTCTTGTTTGGACCGGAGTCAGCAGCACAGAGAGACAAATGATGACGAAAAAAACCTGAAAAGATGCAGCAGGACTCTTTGGCTACCTCTCATATTAGGACATTTTCTTCTCCTAGGTCACAGGAGAAGCAATACCAGTATTTCTCTTGCAGCAAGAAAAGACTGCTCACTCTGCCATAATAAAGAGAACAAGACAGAGACGGGGTGAGAAAGGGGTCACCTCATACTGTGCCAGGCCATATGTTCTGACCTCTCCAATCAGTTCAGATGGCCTCAGATTTTATGATGTACAAAAACTGTGTGGATGACATTCCTCTTGATGTCTTTCATCTTCCCAGCTCAGTCTTTGTTAATGGACAGAGCTTGTTGTTGCACTACAAAGAGAAGAGGGGCAATGACTCATGAGATCCTGTGGCATATTTGTAATTTGACCCAAACAACTGCATCAATTAATGCAGTTTTGAATGCTATTTGATTTAAGAGGATTTTGTAAAACTCATCAGATATTAATTAGCCTGGTCTTCATTTTGGACAATAAGTCAAAGGTTTAATTGCCTTCAAAAGCACGTATCATTTCAGTCAATGATGCAGGGCTTAGTTCTCTAGGGATGAGTGGTATAACAGTGACTCACTGCTCACCAGTAGTTTTTGCTAAGTAAAAGCTCTACAAAAAGTTAAGAAATGAATGCTGGTGCTTCTCTGGTGCTCTCTCCTGTGCCAGTTCTTCGCTACCTACAAACTTCCTCTGAAAAACCGCCCAACAGTCCCTGAAATATTACCCATAAAGCCCAATGCCACTATAAACCTGGAGCTTACAGCTGATTTGTGAATCCAATTACCTTCCTCTCTTTAATGGGTGTGATGTAAATCAACTGCTGCTGGCATCTGTCAACAAAGAGTCAGCTTTCACAGAGAACCACATGCAGTCCCTGGGACGGAAAACCTGAACACCTACTTTATAGCCAATTCAACCTTCAAAGACATTTATGGATCATGACAACAAAAGTGCTATTCAGATAAGTTGAACACGAAACATGGAAGCTACCGTAAAGTAACATTTAAGGACATTAGATGAACAACATAAATCTTTGGACCCATTTTTAATCATGCTAGCGGTATAGCTCTAGAAATGGTGACATCGGTCTGTCAGTTGGTCCATCCACCACTTTGGTCCAGTTTGAAATATCTCAGCAACTATCGTATAGATTCGTAATCCCATGACTTTTCCAGTATCACCACCAGCAGGTCAGTGGTTTCAGTTGTGTAATATCTCAATGTCTACTCAATGGATTGGCATAAAATTTTGTACACAAATTCATGGTCCCTAGAGGATGGAATCCACTGACTTTGGAGATGCCCTGACATTTCTTCTTGCGCTACCACTAAGTTGACATTTGTGGTTTTGTGTGTTTTGGCAACAACTGGATGGATTGCCATCAAATTTGGTACAGACATTCATGGTCATTCATGAATGAACTGGAATCACTCTGGCAATCCCCTGACTTTCCATCTAGCGCCATCATCAGATCAATATTTGAAATTTGTCAAGTACTTTGGCTTATGACCAAATGAATGCAAAACTAACAAAATTCCCATCAGCCTCAGCTGTACTAGTGTTTAGTTGTAATCAATAAATGTTAGCACTCTACAGTAACACACTATGCCAAGATGGTGAACATGGTAACCATTATGCTCTCACCACTGTGCCAAGTACAGCATAACAGCACAGATGGCATGGTTCTAGACTGTTGTTTAAGGGTGGAGGCTTTCCATCTCCTCATCTGCTGTATGTAATGTTCTCTTTGTGCTAATTAATGCGTATTAAATTGCAATACAAAACACCTACTTTAAGTGGTTATTAAAAACATTCAGACCTTCCTGCATATGTGACACAAACAAGGAGGTGCAAAAATGTATGCAGTGAGTCTGGCATGTGATAATATGTTAAAATGGGGAAATGGGCTCTTGCTGACAGCACTACGAGAGTGCAAACTGAGGGTACACAACAGTTGGCATCAGTTGACATCTGGGAAAGAGACAGGCTGCTGACAGGGAGATTATTTCCACCAGAGCTGCAGCACAGTGGGAGCTGTCCACTCTGTGATGCTCCTTAGGGAGCAAGGACTCCAAGGTCTGCTTGGAGAGACTTTAGACTTTCACAGATACAGTGGAAATTAAGGAGAAAACTGTTCCCGTGTTTCACTCACTCAGAACGCATTCTCACACTAAAGGACATAGGGGTGGAGAACACATCCATCAAAAAGGACCAGTGAAATGATATGCAGGACTGCAACGATGATGATTCAGATCCCATGGCTACCTGTCACCGGCAGGAGGCCTCGGTCAGGCCAGTTTGATGTCAAATGGTCAATATATTGAAATAAAAGGAGAAAAACACTGGCGTGTAGGAGGGAAGGGGTTGGTGGGACGAACAGAGGAAAAGGACAAAATCATACTGTGTGTGTGTGTGTGTGTGTGTGTGTGTCATTGTTTGTTTGCTTCCTTCCTGCCTCAGGAAAATAAATTATTTTTAGCTCAATTTCCATCAGTTATAATTTATCTAATTAAATTCTGGTACAATATAAAGAACAGTGCAAAGTATTTTTATTGTAGTTTGTCTTGTCTAACAGCACCAAATCGGTAACTTGATGTCAGAGTTTTAATGTTGCTGTTTTCTCCATCTTTCTTCCTGCTGTGCTACTGAAAGTCTTGCAAAAAGGCAAAGTACACTGAGGAAGAAATTAACAGTTTCTTCACATACAGTAAAAGAGTAATTTTGGTTTATCACACTGTTTTTATTTCCTCAGGCTCAGAAAATAATCCGAGGGGGGATCTGAAGTGTTTGAGACTTGCAGCCTGCAGCCTGCAGCCTGCAGCCTGCAGCCTAAAGGGGGATTCAGATTGGGATGACCCAGGTGGCGGTCTCCTCAGCTCACAGACCAGGCCAAATCAATGAGGGGTGCAGTGAAATGCAGACAGTAAACCCCAACGGGAGGGCGTTCGGATGCAGAGCCAAAGGCAGAGGAGGGAAGTGAATGTAGATGAGAATTCACATGGCGAGAAAGCTGCAAGGACTCACATAAGCATGAGAGGTGAATAAATGAGCCCTGACAGGAACCATAGGAGCTGTGTTGTTTTTCAATTTTGATTTTTGTTGCTTCCATCTCTATGTTATGGATGTTTTAAAAGGGTATTGCGCAACAGCCTCACAGAGAAACACTTATCAAGTTAAAGGTAAGTACATTTTTGACCACGAGGGATCAAAAGCTGCTTTTACATTTAAAAATCTACTTCCTGACATATTACCAAAAAATGAAAAGATATCCCCATCTACCTTTATACAGTATGTCTATCAAAGACTTAAGACAAATAAACTGCAAAATATGTACAAAACCTCATTTAAAAATGTTTTTATGTATAAATGTGCAGGTGGAAACTTTTTCCTTCGCTACCATTTACATAGTGTAGGAAGGTAATCAGTGAAGGAGGCGTGATACAACTGTGCTTGAAAAATTTGCCAAACTTTCTACAACAAATGGGAAACCGTGGTTAAGCCTGTTAATAAAACTTGCTATGTTTCTTTATTCTTTAACCTCTCTTTAGTTTTGGAACTTTATCACTCACATTTTCATGTAAAAACAGTTATTATTATAGAAACAAAGTAAAGACACCCATTCTCCAAAATATGACATTATACTTAAATACTAATGTAACTTCTAGTTAATGAAATTTTTAAGTGAACAACGTGCAGGGTTTCCTGAAGTCTTCATACAGCGG